>NC_056751.1:750777835-750960335 GCF_019279795.1 Protopterus annectens
CATTGTTTTCATTCAGTTTGGAGTAAATGCATAGCAACAATCACTGTTTACATTTAGTTCATAAAAAATCATAACCTTACCAATGCCTTCTTACTTTCAGATGAGGTTTGATAGGAATCCTATCATTGAGACCACGTCCTTGCATTGCCTGTAGTTTAATAATCCATTCTGATTCATTAATCTCCATTTTATTAGTTATGTCCCCTTGCCTCATGGTGATATTTGTTTTATCTACTACCATAAACATAGAGCAGTGTGATTTATTAGTATCGCAACATATTTAGCGAAAGGATTATTAGGTGTTCCAATCCTAATATTACAAACATGTTCACGTATTCTACTGCACACTTCTCTGTTTTTCCTATGTAAGATTTACAGTATATTTGCCCACATGCTACATACACTAAGTGACTGCTTCCACAATCTGCTATTAGCATTAAGAAGTATCGCCTCCCTGTACTAGAATTCCTGGTAAGGTAAACCTCCAAGGGTTTAATCGCGTTACCAGAGGAACACTAGATTCAAGAAAGTGAAATGAAACATAAAAAGTAAAGGGTTCCGACACAGACAAAACGCTCCAGGTATATATGTATTGGGATGAATCCACGAAACACATTAAAAAATAAAATAATGGTATGTTAGGGAAAACGCTTGCTAGCAATGCTTACTTTTTGAAGACATTTTAATGTTACATTCATTTTCTATGATTCCATGTTTTTGCTTTATCCTGCTATTATAAAATAGCTAAATTTGCCTCAGAAAAACCAAACCGCACACACCACTGTGAAGCAATTGCAGAACTCAACTGGCTGGAATTCTCAGCCATATTTCTTATACCCAACTAACAGCAGCACATAAATTAATTTTCAAACCCCACCTCTGCCCAGTACTTCACTCAGTCCTGCAAACTTATCCTCCTACTCGGTCGCTTAGATCATCTCAGAAACAACTAATGAAGGTTGCAAAACCAAACAAAAGAGCTGGACAAAGTCTGCACTCCTGTAATATAGCCAAACGTTGGAAGACATTACGTCCCATTTAACTCTAATGGAATCTTCAAAACTCTTTAAACAATCACTCAAACTACATTACCAAAAACACCTATCCTGTCCCTGAAAAACAATCAGACCTCCATAGCCTCCCCACCTCATGCTTAACTATCCTAAGTGTCACTCACGTACCACCAGATCACATGGCTCTGCCCATTACTGCTTGACTCTTCTATCTTTCCTGCTTCCAAACCTACTGAGAATTTTTTTTCCAAATAATGAACTATAAATATGTTTCATTTTAAATGTTCTATATTGAATGTACTACCAGAATGGTATATAATGTGCAAATGTATATTTAAATGTTCTATGTTGAATGTACTACCAGAATGGCATGTAATGTACAAATGTATATTTAAATGTTCTATGTTGAATGTGCTACCAGAATGGTATATAATGTACAAATGTATATTTAAATGTTCTATGTTGAATGTACTACCAGAATGGCATGTAATGTACAAATGTATATTTAAATGTTCTATGTTGAATGTACTACCAGAATGGTATATAATGTACAAATGTATATTTAAATGTTCTATGTTGAATGTACTACCAGAATGGTATACAATGTGCAAATGTATATTTAAGTTTTCTATGCTGAATGTACTACCAGAATGGTATACAATGTACAAATGTATATTTAAATGTTCTATGTTGAATGTGCTAGCAGAATGGTATATAATGTACAAATGTATATTTAAATGTTCTATGTTGAATGTGCTACCAGAATGGTATATAATGTACAAATGTATATTTAAATGTTCTATGTTGAATGTGCTAGCAGAATGGTATATAATGTACAAATGTATATTTAAATGTTCTATGTTGAATGCACTACCAGAATGGTATGTAATGTACAAATGTATATTTAAATGTTCTATGTTGAATGTACTACCAGAATGGTATGTAATGTACAAATGTATATTTAAATGTTCTATGCTGAATGTACTAATAGAATGGCATGTAATGTACAAATGTATATTTAAATGTTCTATATTGAATGTGCTACCAGAATGGTATACAATGTACAAATGTATATTTCAATGTTCTATGTTGAATGTGCTATCAGAATGGTATATAATGTACAAATGTATATTTAAATGTTCGATATTGAATGTACCACCAGAATGGTATAAAATGTACAAATGTATATTTAAATGTTCTATGCTGAATGTGCTAACAGAATGGTATATAATGTACAAATGTATATTTAAATGTTCGATGTTGAATGTGCTACCAGAATGGTATACAATGTACACATGTATATTTAAATGTTCTATGTTGAATGTACTACCAGAATGGTATATAATGTACAAATGTATATTTAAATGTTCTATGTTGAATGTACTACCAGAATGGTATGTAATGTACAAATGTATATTTAAATGTTCTATGTTGAATGTACTACCAGAATGGTATGTAATGTACAAATGTATATTTAAATGTTCTATGTTGAGTGTACTACCAGATTGATATATAATGTACAAATGTATATTTAAATGTTCTATGTTGAATGTACTACCAGAATGGTATATAATGTACAAATGTATATTTAAATGTTCTATGTTGAATGTGCTACCAGAATGGTATACAATGTACAAATGTATATTTCAATGTTCTATGTTGAATGTGCTACCAGAATGGTATATAATGTACACATGTACATTTAAATGTTCTATGCTGAATGTGCTACCAGAATGGTATATAATGTACAAATGTATATTTAAATGTTCTATGTTGAATGTACTACCAGAATGGTATGTAATGTACAAATGTATATTTAAATGTTCTATGTTGAATGTACTACCAGAATGGTATGTAATGTACAAATGTATATTTAAATGTTCTATGTTGAGTGTACTACCAGATTGATATATAATGTACAAATGTATATTTAAATGTTCTATGTTGAATGTGCTATCAGAATGGTATACAATGTACAAATGTATATTTAAATGTTCGATATTGAATGTACCACCAGAATGGTATAAAATGTACAAATGTATATTTAAATGTTCGATGCTGAATGTGCTACGAGAATGGTATATAATGTACAAATGTATATTTAAATGTTCGATGTTGAATGTGCTACCAGAATGGTATACAATGTACAAATGTATATTTCAATGTTCTGTGTTGAATGTGCTACCAGAATGGTATATAATGTACAAATGTATATTTAAATGTTCTATGTTGAATGTACTACCAGAATGGTATGTAATGTACAAATGTATATTTAAATGTTCTATGTTGAATGTACTACCAGAATGGTATGTAATGTACAAATGTATATTTAAATGTTCTATGTTGAGTGTACTACCAGATTGATATATAATGTACAAATGTATATTTAAATGTTCGATGTTGAATGTGCTACCAGAATGGTATACAATGTACAAATGTATATTTCAATGTTCTGTGTTGAATGTGCTACCAGAATGGTATATAATGTACAAATGTATATTTAAATGTTCTATGTTGAATGTACTACCAGAATGGTATATAATGTACAAATGTATATTTAAATGTTCTATGTTGAATGTACTACCAGAATGGTATGTAATGTACAAATGTATATTTAAATGTTGTATGTTGAATGTACTACCAGAATGGTATGTAATGTACAAATGTATATTTAAATGTTCTATGTTGAATGTACTACCAGAATGGTATATAATGTACAAATGTATATTTCAATGTTCTATGTTGAATGTACTACCAGAATGGTGTATAATGTACAAATGTATATTTAAATGTTCTATGTTGAATGTACTACCAGAATGGTATGTAATGTACAAATGTATATTTAAATGTTCTATGTTGAATGTACTACCAGAATGGTATATAATGTACAAATGTATATTTAAATGTTCTATGTTGAATGTACTACCAGATTGATATATAATGTACAAATGTATATTTAAATGTTCTATGTTGAATGTACTACCAGAATGGTATATAATGTACAAATGTATATTTAAATGCTCTATGTTGAATGTACTAATAGAATGGTATGTAATGTACAAATGTATATTTAAATGTTCTATGTTGAATGTGCTACCAGAATGGTATACAATGTATAAAATGTATATTTCAATGTTCTATGTTGAATGTGCTACCAGATTGGTATATAATGTACAAATGTATATTTAAATGTTCTATGTTGAATGTGCTATCAGAATGGTATGTAATGTACAAATGTATATTTAAATGTTCTATGTTGAATGTGCTACCAGAATGTATATAATGTACAAATGTATATTTAAATGTTCGATATTGAATGTACCACCAGAATGGTATAAAATGTACAAATGTATATTTAAATGTTCGATGCTGAATGTGCTACGAGAATGGTATATAATGTACAAATGTATATTTAAATGTTCGATGTTGAATGTGCTACCAGAATGGTATACAATGTACAAATGTATATTTCAATGTTCTATGTTGAATGTGCTACCAGAATGGTATACAATGTACACATGTATATTTCAATGTTCTGTGTTGAATGTGCTACCAGAATGGTATACAATGAACAAATGTATATTTAAATGTGCTATGTTGAATGTGCTACCAGTATGGTATACAATGTACAAATGTATATTTAAATGTGCTATGTTGAATGTGCTACCAGTATGGTATATAATGCACAAATGTATATTTAAATGTTCTATGTTGAATGTGCTACCAGAATGATATATAATGCACAAATGTATATTTAAATGTTCTATGTTGAATGTGCTACCAGAATGATATATAATGTACAAATGTATATTTAAATTTTCTGCGTTGAATGTGCTACCAGAATGGTATATAATGTACAAATGTATATTTCAATGTTCTATGTTGAATGTACTACCAGAATGGTATATAATGTGCAAATGTATATTTAAATGTTCTATGTTGAATGTGCTACCAGAATGGTATGTAATGTACAAATGTATATTTAAATGTTCTATGTTGAATGTACTACCAGAATGGTATATAATGTACAAATGTATATTTAAATGTTCTATGTTGAATGTACTACCAGAATGGTATGTAATGTACAAATGTATATTTAAATGTTCTATGTTGAATGTACTACCAGAATGGTATGTAATGTACAAATGTATATTTAAATGTTCTATGTTGAATGTACTACCAGAATGGTATATAATGTACATATGTATATTTAAATGTTCTATGTTGAATGTACTACCAGAATGGTATATAATGTACAAATGTATATTTAAATGTTCTATGTTGAATGTACTACCAGAATGGTATATAATGTACAAATGTATATTTAAATGTGCTATGTTGAATGTACTACCAGAATGGTATATAATGTACAAATGTATATTTAAATGTTCTATGTTGAATGTACTACCAGAATGGTATGTAATGTACAAATGTATATTTAAATGTTCTATGTTGAATGTACTACCAGAATGGTATATAATGTGCAAATGTATATTTAAATTTTCTATGTTGAATGTGCTACCAGAATGGTATGTAATGTACAAATGTATATTTAAATGTTCTATGTTGAATGTGCTACCAGAATGATATATAATGTACAAATGTATATTTAAATGTTCTATGTTGAATGTACTACCAGAATGGTATATAATGTGCAAATGTATATTTAAATTTTCTATGTTGAATGTGCTACCAGAATGGTATATAATGTGCAAATGTATATTTAAATGTTCTATGTTGAATGTACTACCAGAATGGTATATAATGTACATATGTATATTTAAATGTTCTATGTTGAATGTACTACCAGAATGGTATATAATGTACAAATGTATATTTAAATGTTCTATGTTGAATGTACTACCAGAATGGTATATAATGTACAAATGTATATTTAAATGTTCTATATTGAATGTGCTACCAGAATGGTGTATAATGTACAAATGTATATTTAAATGTTCTATATTGAATGTGCTACCAGAATGGTGTATAATGTACAAATGTATATTTAAATGTTCTATGTTGAATGTACTACCAGAATGGTATGTAATGTACAAATGTATATTTAAATGTTCTATGTTGAATGTACTACCAGAATGGTATATAATGTACAAATGTATATTTAAATGTTCTATATTGAATGTGCTACCAGAATGGTATATAATGTACAAATGTATATTTAAATGTTCTATATTGAATGTGCTACCACAAAGGTACATAATGTGCAAATGTATCCCCAGGATTCATGAAGCTTGTGCCAGGCGCAGGCATAGCGTAGGCGGTATAACGCCAAATATGGCCATCGAGCGATTCAGGTACGATCCAATTCCACGTGCACTACCGGCGTACGCCAGAACTGCGCAGCCCCTGGTGTAGGTATGCTAATCACCCCATGTGCAGTGTCGCACCATGCAAATGAAGGCATATAGCGATTCATGAAGTGGTGCAGGCGTAGCGTAAGCCCACAGAAATGTAAACCAAAAAACACAGTTTACATTTTTCCAAACAGAACATCGGAGCTATGGAAGAGGGCCAGACCCAGGTATCACAATGTTAACATATGCCAATGGCGAAATACACAGCCAATGGCATAAGAAAAGATGCACAACATGTAAATAACAACATTTAATGTCATGTCTACAGTAATGCACAGCACAACCCCAGGGCATGTGTGCGGAAGCTGTAACATAAAGAAATAATATAAAAATGTCATAAAATCGCAACGTAATAGAAATCAGGTTTACAGCATAATACACAATGGTAGGCATGGAACACCACAACCAAGGTGCAAGGGTTGCTAAGGGCCTGTGATAGCGTTCGGCGCGGTAACTATGAATTAGTAGTCAATGCCATGCAAGTGAGGCAGATAATACTGAATCGCAAATGTCCTGCCGGATGAAGGTTGTACCGTACGGTGCAGGAGTGGCTCAGAGGAGATACATGACATCAGCAGAGGGGTGTGCCACCGTAGCAGTAAGCACATTGGAGCATTGCAAATCTGGCCTGTCCATTGCTAAGCAAAGCTGCAGGACAGGGGTGGGGAGGAATCGTTTATCTGAGAGCACACATGGTGCCCAAAAGCACATGTGTATGAGGATGAAAACGTACCCGAAACCCAGTAATCGGACGCACGCGCCGCAAACAATAGCAGAAACAGGAAGGTCAGGGGAAGAAAAGAAGGAAATGCGGAAGTAGGGTAATTGGAGTACTAATGAGCAATCAACCCCCGAAGGCCAATCGACGGCAGCTGACAAGTCTGCTTGCAGAAACCTGCAAAACAGGATAGGGGAGGCATTGGAATGCAAAGAAAGGAGGGGAGGTATTGGATTGCAAAGATAGGAGACCTGACACAGCAGAGCAAAGCAAACCGACAGCAGATCGGCAGTAGCACACATAACGCAAGATATGCCAGGTTCAGGAAAGTACAAATGAAAGTAGGCTGCAGGATGCACGCCAGAAAATGGTAGGTGCAACATGCAGAAATGTAAAGGGAAGGTCAAGAGGTAATCCACGGCAGGCAAATGTAATTCAACACCAAAGGCACCACAATAGTAGTTCCGGCAGTAAAACACATAAGATAACCTGTAGCTACGATCGTACATACACACCCTATGACATCATCGGTGTTCACAGCACACTAGTATAAAGTGTGAAAGTACCCAACACACACCTGTGTATTCCCAAACACCGCACCATAGGTGTAAACACATGGGGAACTTTTAAAATGTACATGTTGGGAGCTGCCATAGCTGTGATTCATCAGCATGTGTTAGAGACTGACGGTGTTGTGGAGGATGATGCCGACAACCACCGCAGGCGTCGGAGGAGAAGGAGAGTGCTCAGACCAAGGGTAACCTACCAGGGGCTGCATGACCTGGAGATAGTAGAGCGTTACAGGGTGGACAGAGACTTCTTACAGCAAATAGTGGAGCTGTGCCGGCCACGCCCGAGAACAAGAAACAACAGAGGGGAACCCATCCCAGTGGACACGAAGGTATTGTAAGCCTGCGAATACTGGCCACAGGTACTTTTCAAAAGCCAACTGGAGATATAATGGCAACTACGAAATGAAACTAAAAAAGCTATATTATCTGACAAAAAGAACTACTACCTGCAATCCCAACAAGCTAATCAAAACAAGCCACAGAAATTCTGGTCTAGTAACAACCAGCTACTCCATCCAGGACAATCCACTACTCCAAACACTAAAAACACTGAAGGCAAAACACCGATGAATATAGCTAATGCTTTTAATACCTTTTTTACTGATGCTATACAAACACTAGCTAGTCAACTATCACCAAATAACTTCACTCTACCTTCCGATGAATCAACCTCACCCCTTACATTTCACTTTCAACCCATACCAACATCCTGTATTCAAACCCTTCTACAGAAACTGAAACCATGCTCCCCCTCAGCAGACCAACTACCTGCTGAATTCCTACAACTATCCGCCAAAGTCATTGCCTATCTTATTTCTATCCTAATCAATAGAACTTTTACTGAAAGTTATATCCCAAGTTTATGGAAAATTTCCCATATTATCCCCCTCCACAAAGGAGGTCAATCCACTGAACTCTCCAATTACCGCCCCATTGCCCTCCTCTCACCTCTGGCAAAAATCATGGAAAAATGCATTCACAGACAGTTACTTGACCATCTAACAAAAAACAACTTACTAGCCAACTGTCAGCATGGTTTTAGACCTTCACATAGCACTACTACTGCCCTTCTTTCCTTCACAGAATGTATCAACAAAAAACGTAATCTAAACAAACTATCTTCAGCCCTATTTATTGACCTGTCTAAAGCTTTTGACATGGTAAATTACCAGATTCTCATCAAAATACTAAAATCCCTGTCACTTGATACATCCTCCATAAAATGGTTCCAGTCCTACCTTGATAAAAGAAAACAGGCTGTACTTTGGCACAAATCCCTCTCTACTCACCTGCCCATCAACCTGGGTGTCCCTCAAGGCTCCATCCTTGGACCTCTACTCTTTTCCATATTCATCAATGACCTTCACCTGGCAATCCCCCAAGCTACATGCATACAATATGCGGATGACTCTACACTGATATGCTCAGCCCCCTCTTCTCCAGAACTTCTCTATCTTACCCATCAAGTATTTAACACAGTTGAGCAATGGTTCACACATAGATGCCTTCTCCTAAACCCCAAAAAGACTAAACTCCTCCTTTTCTCTCCTACTAAAAAGTCCCTCCCAATGAACTTCTCAGTAAATTCTACCAATAAAACTATTATATACCCTGAACCAACCACAAAACTATTAGGTGTCACCATTGACAATAATTTGAACTTTGACATCCACATTAACAACACTATAAAAACAGTCAACAAAAAGCTAGGCTCGCTCTATAGGATAAAATCCTTTCTCCTACCTTCAGCTCGAACCACTATAGCACACACTCATCTAATAGCCTCTCTTCTTTATGCCTCTCCTATTTTTACTAACATATCTAAAAATAATCTTAGCAAATTGGAAATGTTCTACAATAACATTGCTAGATTTGCTACAGGCAACCCTTTTAGAACCCATCACTGCCTTAATTTAAAGCAACTAGGATGGCTCGAACTTCAAAATCTAATTAAATTCCATCAACTAACTATAGTCCATAACACTCTTTACAAACCTTCCAAAACGCCTATGCTTTCCACATTAATCACTCCCTATAAAAACCTGGAATCCTTAAGGTCTTCTCAGAAACTTCTAATACATACTGCTAAAACAAACAATAAGGCTGGTGACTTCCTTTTCTCTAACATAGTTGGAAAAGCCTGGAATCTCCTACCAAATGAACTCTCCATACTTCCCTCACTATCCTGCTTCAAAAATAATTTGAAATTGTTCCTCAAAACTCACTGGTTATGCCCCTGCTCCAAACCTGACTAGTCTATGTGTGTCTTGAAATTTTCTTTTTTCTCTTATTACCCTGTCTACTCACACACAGCAACTCCTCCTTAACCAACTAATTTACTAAACTATCTCTAACATACCTTGATTGTATTTCCATTCCTTTGTTATGCCTGTATTTCTGCACTGTAGATATTACTGTGTTAACCTGTAATAGACACTGTTAATAGTTTTTATTTTGTCTAAAGTTTTATTAGTTGTGATTGTGTTAATTTCATTGTCCTACATAGGAGCTTATCTCCCCGGGCCTCTACTGAAAATGGACATGTATCCAGTTAGACTAGCCCGGTAAACAAATGTAAAATAAAAATAAATAATAAATAAATCTCACAGGCATCAGCATCCAGGGTACTACACCAGTTCCTGGATGCCATGTTACCACATGCCAATGAGCAGATATACTTCCCCAGAACTCAGGAGGAGTTGGCCAGCAATATGCGCCACTTCCACCATGTGGCACAATACCCGGAGGTACTGGGTGCGATAGACTGCACGCACATACAAATCAAGTCACCACCCGGTGAGCAGGGTAGGCACTACATAAACCGCAAGGGATTCCACTCCATCAACTGCCAGGTTGTGTGCAATGCCCAGGGCATTATCATGGATGTGTGTGCTGGCAGCCCTGGAAGCTACCATGACTCCCATATCTGGCATGCCTCACAGCTGTATCAGGTATTTGTCAGGGGGGACATCCCACATGGCCATCTCGTGGGGGATGCTGGCTATGCACTGGAGCCGTGGATGATGACTCCCATCAGAAATGCACACACACCCATGCAAGAACGCCATAATGAGGCACATGCACAAACCAGAATCATCATAGAGCGTGTGTTCGGGATGCTGAAATCACGGTTCCGGTGCTTGGATACATCTGGTGGAGCCTTGCAGTACTCTCCAGGCACGTGTGCCCACATCGTCATAGTATGTGCCATGCTACATAATATGATCTTGCGGAAGCAGCTGCAGCAGGGACAAAATGGTGAAGGCCCTCATAGCCCACCGCAATTGCCAAGGCCATTACAGGCACAGAGGGATTCAGACCATGAACACACTGTGCCAGCCCCAGTAGGCAGACGGAGGTGTGCCCAATATTCCTATGCCTTGGCAAAGACGGAACGTATAGCACATACTCTGACAGTGTAGGCCCCTACGGACTGACACCTCTCCACCTGCACATATGGATGGCACACAAACATGACCACCTGTAAATTGTAATGTATAGGTGGCCCAATGTGTGACTCCTACATAGGCAGCCCTCAAACATTGTAAACACAACAGCCAGTGGAACACGGAATGCCAACACCTGAACAGTACATGAGCCTTACAGCATATGGTGGTGCTGTGTGCCTGTCACGTTCCCCGCCAGATATATATATATATATATATATATATATATATATATAGATCTATATATATATATATATATATATATATATGTATATATATATATATATATATATATATATATATATATATATATATATATATACATATATATATATATGTATATATACATATATATATATATATATATATATATATATATATACACATATATATATATATATATATATATATATATATATATGTATATATATATATATATGTGTGTACACATATGCATATATATAATACAGATAGAAAGGGCAACAGAGGGATATATGGTGATATAGATGGATTCAGCGATATCTGCAAATATAATAGATAGTTCAGCGACATTCATAACACCTTGGAGGTACAAATAAATAGGATACCGCCAACCATGGAATGTGTAACATACCGACATGTGTAACCACAAGGCTGAAAGACCGATAGGACACAGTACTGGAACAGTACACCCGCGAGTAATAGTATGATGATATGAAGGGACAGTTAGTCACCGCTGCCGGTGTCGCGGTCCATGTAGGTACTGAGTTCAACTGTGTCTGTGAGTGCCATAGTCTGTGTAAGTGTGCATTGAGGGTGCCATGTGCGTCTCTGTGTGACTGTAATGTGTGTTTGTGTCCGCAACATGTGTTTGTTAGTGCCACATCAGAGGCAGATCAGTACGGTAGGTGTGGGTATAGCTAGCTGTAGGCATACGGCTACTACCTGTCCCACAGTAGGAGGGACAGCCCCACCCTTGGCAGGTGTGTCCAGACATAAAACAGTACAAAGGGCAAATGTCCGAGATGGTAGGACATAAATATGTCCCATATATAATGTAACAGTCGTATGTAATAGTTATTCCTGTATGTAAGAAACGTAAATGTTACATGCAATATGATAAGTAGCCAAAGTCACACAACAATAGGTATGTAGTGAGGATAAAAGTATGTGCTAACCTGTGTACTGACCGTGGCTATGTGTTGGCCTGTAAACACCGCTGTGTGTCCCGCAGGTGTCCAACAATGACCATATGAAAAGGTGGCAACCCATGGCAAACATGCTCTTTTAACAACACAATCACGACTGCAAATATCTGGGACAGAAATACAAGGGATAGCTGTCACTTACACATATCCCTTGATATATCACCGCAATTATGGAGGTGTACAAGTAGCATACTCACCTGCAGATGATATAGAAACCAATTAACAACGGCCCAACGTACAATCTCGTAACATAAGTCTACTAACTGTTAGCTCTCTAATTAGGGACGGAGCCCACACACATATATACGGATTATGTAGAAATGCAAGGCCCACAAACCTGTATATGATACGTACACCCACCGACATCCCCCACACTAGAAACTAAAGCAATACAGACTGTAATAGCAGCAAAAACATCCAGTCAGTCAATTACATCTGCAGAATCCTCAACATACCGTGTGAGAGACATAATGAAAGGCGTCATGCAAAATTGCAGGCATTGTATAATGGAACAAACAGCCATGTTACAGGTTTTGTTTGCAATACTCCGTTATCACACGTTGGGATGACAGGTACACCCACATGTTGAACCAAATACTCTACCTGTCACACACAATCCACGGGGGACAGGAATCCAAACTATACTTGTCTCCATGCATAGCAGTTGCAGTTACACATAACAAAATACAATACAGATCGTCTCCCCGAAGGTAGGGCAAATAGTCAACGCCCAAGTGGAGAATCCAATTATACCCCACTGCTGCCGCGTAATTGGTGAATGGAGTAGCTGCACAGCTGATATGCAAGTAATTAGTCATTCAGGAACACCAATTGGCGGGATGAATCCACATGTTTCAGGTATTGACGTATATAAGGATGACTTACCAGACATTCAAACCATATGCTCATACCGAATATCAGTTGAAACACTGTGAGAGAGATAGAAACGAAACGCCGTAAGGACAACAAGGTATGAAGAACGCCCAATATGTAAGGTTATGTATAGCACGATCTGTATTAATTAGTTTTACTGCATGTATAGCCTGGTTTGCATTAATTAAACGTGTCCGCAATGCATAAAGTGGGGAAAGGTATTTATGTACTGATGTCTTGCTGAGCATACTAACGCTTGTAGAAACTGTGTGTCCAGCAGTGGGACACAAGGTACACGGCACAGACACCACAAGGGATGCTACATGAGGGCGTTAAGCAGAACAATTCCATACAACCCGCCATCAGTGGTAGGGTATTCCAACATGGACGTGCCATAGCAGGGGACAGTATATTTTGATATACTGTCACAGCACACATGTGTATGGGCATATAACGTTAATGACATATGTAAGGTGGTCCCGCTGTGCAAGTATGCTTTGCATTATGGGATACTATGTGAAATATGTGTAATGTATAGTATTATAGGTAGATATGACAGATATTCTACACAGCATAACAGGCATATCATGCATACCACAGGTATCGTCTATTGGTATGTACAATAACAGGATACATATGGCCTGTAGGTATGGGACATAATAATAGCATGATAGCTAATCTAAATGGAAGGGCTACCAAGTAACCATGCACAAAGGACATGTAATAGCTTCACAGGTGCATAGTGGGGTACTATGCAGTCTGGCAAGTCCATGTGTAAGCACAACTACAGTGTTCACACTAGTGGCACCTCTCTACGGTAGTGTCCTGTGAACAGCAGAGCCAGGTGTCACCTGCACCTCTGCACAGTACAGCCACTGCAGTGATCCCAGGCCTACATGTGTCTCCCAACCACCAAGGGATGTATCACATGAACAGTGCTACTGAGTGTCCCTGTGTGATAGGACTTATGTTCCAAAGCATGGTGATTGTCCGGTTTGGGAATGCACGGACTTGATACGACATGCAAAACAGCGTGCCACTGCAATCGCCAGGGAACAAGGTGGAACAGGTGGTGGGCCACCAACCCAGCCCCCACTCACACACACCGAGGAGCTACTGGCCAGTCTGGGGACACCCAGGGAACAGCATCCAGAAACACTAGCTGCCATCGTGGAAGTGGGTGTCTCTCAACCAATGAGCCTGGAGTTGCCTGGTAAGTCAGTACTGCACATATGGCTATTATACAATGCCTCCCCTAAAACGTGCACGCTGATTGGCCAGCCCAATCAGCGTGCCCGTTGTAAATCCCTCAATATACTAACGGAAAAAGGTCCGGTCACCCGGACATTTTCCGTTAGTATAGAACACTGTCTCGCTATGCTAAAAGAGTTTAACATAGCGACACAGTGTGTAAAAAGCAACGGAGATCTTGCGATCTCCGTTGCTTTTTTTTAAAGCTGTCTCGCTATATTAAATGGGTTTAACATAGCGAGACAGCTTTAAAATAAACAACGGAGATATCCGTTGTTTATTTTAAAGCTGTCTCACTATGTTAAACCCATTTAACATTGCGAAACAGTAAAAAAAAGCAACAGAGATCTTGCGTTCTCCATTGCTTTTGCCCACAGCTCTGATGTGATGTACTGCGCAGGTGCGCAGTACATCAGAACTGCCGCAGAATACCAGACAGCTGAGGAAGGGCAGTAAACAGGCATTATACAATGCCATTATTTAAGAAAAGTAATTATTTCTTTTCTTAAATAATGTCATTGTATAATAGCAAAAACCCACTTCTGGGTGTGGGTAATGCTGAATTTACCCACGGTTGGCTTTGTTTGTTTGGTAAATCCAGCATTACCCACAACCAGGCGTGGGTTATTGCTATATTATATCCCATGTAGTTGCATGTGTCACTGTACATTATGTGAAGTAACAACATATGCAAGGTATGTGGACACACATGCTGCATACTACAGTATGCTACGTTGTGTATGCACACATATGCATACTATATGCTATTACACAGGTGAATGTGTTCACATGCACAGTGCAACCTGTGGCTGTCATACAGCCATGGATAATGTTCATACTGGTGTGTCACCCCTATACAGGTACCTCTGGCGTGCCGCACAGACATGAGTCTGTTGCAGGTGAGACTGTCATCAGTATCAGGCATGTTACAGTGTAGATCTATTTGCCATGTGGCCAGTTAACACTTGCACACCTGATGTTTGTTCCAGTCATGATATGCAGGTCACACCACCAGTCATTCACACAGGCCACCCAATGTGCAATATATACAAATGTAATGATACACCGACTTGAAACCACAGTACTTGTCATTGCGACGTGTGTGGTCAGCTGTGCATACAATGATGGAGGTGTTCTACACTGGAGGCATATGTAGTATGCATAGGAACAACATGTGTGGTACACACACAGTACCACACAGTGAGCTGTGTAATGGGCAGCCCACAGGTGTCACCATTCTGTCATATGCCCCTGCATTGGGTGCACACATTGTGATGTGCCTCCTAACATGTCCCAGATATGTAGTGTTCTGTCTGCAATATTGTCACACTATCGCATGACCTATACCCCACATAACAAACATACAACCCGTTGGCTGCATAACCCTGTGGATTGTGACATATCTGACATCTATGGGTGTATGCCATATGGGACAACACAGACATGTGAGATAGATGCCCATCACACACAATTGGCTAACACATGTGCACACATGGCCATGGGGGATGGTCAGAGACATGTAGCCACACAGTACTTGGGATGTGTATACACCCTGTTGCACATTGTCCACACATGGTCCAATTATAGCCTTAGTTGACTGATTATACAGTTGATGTGGTACACTGGACAACCTAAAAGCCTGTGCACAGCTACTGGAGGTGTCACTGAAGTCTACCATATACGATCTGTTGAACATCACGACTGTGTTGCAGTTAAGGCTATGCAATGTGTACATATTATGCATTCTACAGCAACATAGATGCCTCATGATGCCATGCAATGGCACAGTGTCTGTACTTCACACTGTATAGCAATGTAGACGGCTCACAGTACCCTCCCATGCTCATGCACATTTGCTAAACATGCATTCTATCTGTAGGGCATACACACAACACTGCAATGTGACGCCCATTATGATGCTGTACATGTGTCAGGACACCATTGTGTCAGACATGTATGCATGTTAATGCCCATGTCAGCAGATTACATGTCAAGGTCACGTCAGCCATGTGTACTGTTGTCCTTGTCTGGGCCACATGGTGTATCACGGGGATGCATGCATACTACCATGATTGTGTGAACTGCATGGCTACTGATATGACACCTGCTTGCTGTAGTGTGCACCCCAGGGAGGTATGCTTACTAACACTATTAATGTCTGAGCTGCATGCCCTCTGCTGTATCGCAGGCATGCTGCATGCCATCTGGCAAATCACATACATGGTGTGTGTGTGTGTGTGTGTGTGTGTGTGTGTGTGTGTGTGTGTGTGTGTGTGTGTGTGTGTGTGTGTGTGTGTTTGTGTCTGTGTTTGTGTGTGTGTGTGTGTGTGTCTGTGTTTGTGTGTGTCTGTGTTTGTGTGTGTGTGTGTGTGTGTGTGTGTGTGTGTGTGTGTGTGTGTGTGTGTGTGTGTGTGTGTGTGTGTGTGTGTCTGTGTTTGTGTGTGTCTGTGTTTGTGTGTGTGTGTGTCTGTGTTTGTGTGTCTGTGTTTGTGTGTGTGTGTTTGTGTGTGTGTGTGTCTGTGTTTGTGTGTGTGTGTGTTTGTGTGTGTGTGTGTGTCTGTGTTTGTATGTGTGTGTCTGTGTTTGTGTGTGTGTGTGTGTGTGTGTGTGTGTGTGTGTGTGTGTGTGTGTGTGTGTCTGTGTCTATTGTACTTTACAGTATTTCTTTGCATTCACAGGTGATGTAGGTGCGTTAACCTCCTGCGGTCCATCTGATGTTAGTGTCCCCACAGATACTAGCGGTGATGAACATATGCATGAGGTGCAGGCAGGGTTATCAGGGGCTGAATCTGTGCCAACCATCCCAGCTATGTCCCCCTCTTCCCTGCACACAGTTCTGCTGCCAACACATACCGCATCACCAGTGGCCATAGAGGAAGGACAGTCAGCATCTGTTAGCGTAGAACAGGAATGTGTGGTGGCTACAGAAGGTGTGTCTACACACCATGGTGTCAGTGTAATGACTGCAGATGTGCCACACAGGCATGTGGCTGGTGCTGCTCGTAGGAGGACCTCTGGCAGACATGCACTTGTAGGACAGAGCGCAGCAGCTGGTATCACCAGACACATGTTCCAGACTGTAATGGCGGCACAGGCACGTGCTGAACGGCAGAACAGAGAAGGGCAGAGGCTGCAGAGGGCTGCTATCCATACCCTAAATGACAACATCCAGGCATTGGCAAATGCTCAACAGCAGATTGCTAATGTTCTGGATAGGCGATTAGGTGAAATGGTCGGAATCCTTGACTGAGGCATGGCAATCCACGAGCGGGAGCTGTCTGTGCTGGAACATCTGGTAGGAGTGAGGCGTAGGCCACGTGGACGTAGGCCGGCAACACCACATAGTGTAGGTCGACGTGAGCATGCCACCTCACATGCCCGCTCCCATAGTGCCGGTAGCAGTATCAGTGCAGCTGGTGCTGCGCTGTCAACACCAGGACACAGCAGGCCATGTGATGTGGCCCTGGACGTTCTCAGTGGGGACACGGTTCCAGCGGACATGTGTCATCGGACAGTAGCCACTCTGTACCTCCACCTAGTAGTGCCCGTACAACCCCAGGCAGGCACAGGTCACGTGGCTGTGGACGGACACAGTGAGCTGTACAACCTGCTCTGTACAATCTGGGGCTGTCAATTATACACCGTGTAGGCCTCACAAATGGCAGAACTGTGTACACACATACACACACACAGCAAACACAACTGTAGGGCTCCACAACATCCACATGCATTCTGCACAGACATGTCCAGTCAACTCACCGGCCCTTAAACACACACATGATGTTATCCATTGGTGCAGCCTATGCCCCTGGCAAACATATCACCCTGTGCATATGATGAAGCCTGTGCCGCATCCCTGTCATCCACACCATTGGTGCAGGGTTATGCACAAATATTCTGATGCACAGGGTGAACAGCATAGTGAGAGGTGTATGTAATATTACCTGTGTATGCATAGTGAGGGATGTGTATGTTGCAGTGGTTGTGTGTGAATACTGAGAGATGTGCATGTGATATTACCTGTGTATGCATAGTGAGGGATGTGTATGTTGCAGCTGTTGTGTGTGAATACTGAGAGATGTGTATGTGACATAGGTTGTGTACTGTCGGCATGCACCGGTCATACCATGTAGTGTAGGTGCAGCATGCATTGTGATGTGTTCACGGTATGTGTCTCGGTTACATCTGTAGCACCATGTTGGTTGTGATACCCTGGTTCTCTCCTATGGTGTACTTGCATGTGCCTACAGGTAGCAGTGTTTGCAGTCCCCCACGTGTAACTGTGGATTGTTCACAGGCACGTCTGGCAATATCAGCATGCTACATGTACCCTCAACCTGACTGTTGGAAACACCAACATGACACAGATGTCCGCACATATGCTGCACCTGACGCATGTGGTCAGTGCCACAGGCTACACTGGACAGAGACGTGACATGCATAGCAGGACACATTACAGGTATGGTGACATGGTGCAGGGGTTGTACACAGCGGTCTGGCCAATGATGTTGTGAGGTTAACACTTGGTAGCTGGAGGCCACACTGTGCAGCAGTAGGACCCTGTAACAGTACAGGAACATGGCCACATTCACGGGGTGTACACCACTATAATGCACACCCCATAGTGTGCAGGTGGGGATCCTTGCCTATGTGGTCATCACCCTCACAGTACTATGCACCCACACGACATGTCACAGAGAAGGAACATGCACAGCTAGCCAGTATGGCTGGGACCTATGGCATCAACAGGGTAATGCAATGCATCACCATTACGGGTTAGTCACCACGTGGGATTAGTGATAATTTCTCACCGTATATTAGCATACACCCTCACACCAAGCACCACACATACATACAGACACACACACACTGTGGTGACCACACATGTGTATACGGACAGCCGATGTGTGTGATGCACCACACCGGCCGACGTCATGCTTCCCACACTGACGTATGTACAGATCTCTACGATGGTGTACAAGAATGTGTAACAACTGGGACATATTCCCTGCGATATGTGGCATCTCTGGTCACACATTCAGACACACATGGCAATACTGGGAATTATACACCTGCCATATGATGACACATTTGATAGACATGCAGCGGTATTGATTGCATTATGTGTACCAATGCTATATCTGGCAAATGTGCTGCTATATGCACACGGGAGGTTGTAGGTGTTACAGGTGCCATGTGACATATAGTTGGTAACACCTGACCGCTGTGTATGCATTATGTCAGCACCATCACATAACAGCGACATAGCATACTGTTTGCACATGGCATGATAGAATGGTGTGTGACACAACTGTGAGCCACCCCCTGCACACATACATCTACACAGGTGGTACACCACGTTATGTACACACATCCCTCCATATGTGCTGTTTGTATGTCACCGTATACAGGTGTCAATGATGGGTCTGCATTGCGACTGCATGTCGTAGGTTGGTGCAACTACGGTACGGACATTGGCCACTGCACATGCATGGTTGCTGCATGTGCAGGACAGATGTCACATGTGTCTCCTGTTGCCATGTTTGTATGCATTGCTATTGTTGGACATGTGTGTTGACATACATAACACATGGACTGTGGTATGATATCACGGGTGTCACAAGCGACCAGTACAAGGGTATGTGTCCCGGTCAACATTGCTACCCCCTGTAGTGTGGGCATTCAACAGACATGGGCCCACCTTCCATTCGCATGTGTAGCATTGATTAGGCCACTGTTATGCATGAGGTACATCGCAGGTTATGTATGTATGTGTTGTGTGTGCAGTCCATGCACACATCCACACAATCACATGTATGACATATCCAGACGTGTGTTCATTGGTGTACAGCAACAGTCAGGTGTTACAGCTGTGTAAGGGCCGTGGTATGTCTTGAGCCGACCTGTGCATGTATACCGGTATCATTGCAATGCATAACGCCTGTTGGATCCCTGTTGGTACATGTGTACTCTGCATAGCTGGTGTACACCTCTGTACAGCCCAGTGGTCATGTGTCACATGGTGTTGTGGTACTGTAAGGCTGTGTAGTGCTGCACCGACGACATGGTGCTGACTTGACAGCTACAGTGTACACTGCAGTGTGTACGTGTGTGACCTGCACCTGTGACAGCTGTGATGGCAGCTGTGTGTGTACAGGTCACTGCATGTGTGACCGCCCTGTGCGTGAGGACAGTTATACCTTCCTGTGCCCTTCTGTACTGTGTCCTTCTGTGTATACACTCCATCTGCATGCACGACAGGCCTTTGCAACAGCTAAGTGTGTGAGCATGCCCAGTATGCTGTTGTGTAGATGGACACACAGTACAGTCCATGTACACAGCTGTGTAGATGGACACACGGTACAGTCCAATCTGAGACCTTCCGTGTTTACACTCCATCTGCATGCAAGACGGCCCTTTGCAACAGCTAAGTGTGTGAGCATGCCCAGTATGATGTTGTGTGGATGGACACACAGTACAGTCCATGTACACTGTTGTGTAGATGGACACACGGTACAGTCCAATCTGAGACCTTCCGTGTTTACACTCCATCTGCATGCAAGACGGCCCTTTGCAACAGCTAAGTGTGTGAGAATGGCCAGTACGCCGTTGTGTAGATGGACACACAGTACATTCCACACTGCGCCCTTCCGTGATTAGACTCCGTGTGCATGCTAGACGGCCCTTTGCAACTGCTAAGTGTGTGAGCATGCACAGTATGCCGTTGTGTAGATGGACACACAGTACATTCCACACTGCGCCCTTCCGTGATTAGACTCCGTGTGCATGCTAGACGGCCCTTTGCAACTGCTAAGTGTGTGAGCATGCCCAGTACACCATTGTGTAGATGGACACACATTACATTCCAAACAGACGTGTGATACTAAGCATGTGGGCATGGCCATTGACATCCTGTATAGCCATGGTGGTCATCCAGGCAACAGATGTCCATTTTCAATGTCACGATGGATGCCTCCATTGAACACACTGGTTGCTGTCTCGAAGGGTGTACTGTCTGTGGCGCACCCCGAATCTATTTAGTGTTGTAGTGCTCTGTAGATATTTAGTTGGCCCGATGACAGCACTGCCGTGTTTGTCTACATCTACCTTGGGACAGTAATATGCTTTCAGACTGCTCACTCTCTAAACATTCCCTATCGGCATCTTTGCCTTTGCGGATGATGTCACCCACCTAGAAGTATGCCTCAGGGAGTGCTGTGTTCAGTAATCTCGGTAGCGCGTTCTGTAAATGCGTAATGCTGTAGTGTGATAAGGTAGTTAGGTGTATGTTCAACTCCCGGCCCTGCCAAGTGTGTGTGTGTGTGTGTTTCCAGCTGCCTGGGGACACAGTAATGCTTTTACATGCCTCACAACACATACATTCCCTATCGGCATCTTTGCCTTTGCGGATGATGTCACCCACCTAGAAGTATGCCTCTGGGAGTGCTGTGCTCAGTAATCTCGGTAGCGCATTCTGTAAATGTGTCATGCTGTAGTGTGATAAGGTAGTTAGGTGTATGTTCAACTCCCGGCCCTGCCAAGCGTGTGTGTGTTTGTGTGTGTGTGCGTTTCCAGCTGCCTGGGGACACAGTAATGCTTTTAGATGCCTCACAACACATACATTTCCTATCGGCGTCTTTGCCTTTGCAGATGATGTCACCCACCTAGAAGTATGCCTCTGGGAGTGCTGTGTTCAGTAATTTCGGTAGCGCATTCTGTAAATGCGTAATGCTGTAGTGTGATAAGGTAGTTAGGTGTTTGTTCAGCTTCCGGCCCTGCCAAGTGTGTGTGTGTGTTTGCAGCTGCCTGGGGACACAGTAATGCTTTTACATGCCTCACAACACATACATTCCCTATCGGCTTCTTTGCCTTTGCGGATGATGTCACCCACCTAGAAGTATGCCTCTGGGAGTGCTGTGCTCAGTAATCTCGGTAGCGCGTTCTGTAAATGTGTCATGCTGTAGTGTGATAAGGTAGTTAGGTGTATGTTCAACTCCCGGCCCTGCCAAGCGTGTGTGTGTGTATGTTTGTGTGTGTGTGCATTTCCAGCTGCCTGGGGACACAGTAATGCTTTCAGATGCCTCACAACACATGCATTTCCTATCGGCGTCTTTGCCTTTGCGGATGATGTCA
The DNA here is from genome assembly GCF_019279795.1 of Protopterus annectens. Taxonomy (NCBI): domain Eukaryota; kingdom Metazoa; phylum Chordata; order Ceratodontiformes; family Protopteridae; genus Protopterus; species Protopterus annectens. The sequence continues at coordinate 750,800,404 of NC_056751.1, forward strand.
CCCACTTAGAAGTATGCCTCTGGGAGTGCTGAGTTCAGTAATCTCGGCAGCACGTTCTGTAAGTGCGTAATGCTGTAGTGTGATAAGTTAGTTAGGTGTATGTTCAACTCCCAGCCCTGCCAAGTGTGTGTGTGTGTGTGTGTGTGTGTGTGTGTGTGTGTGTGTGTGTGTGTGTGTGTGTGTGTGTGTGTGTGTTTGCAGCTGCCTGGGGACACAGTAATGCTTTTACATGCCTCACAACACATACATTCCCTATCGGCGTCTTTGCCTTTGCGGATGATGTCACCCACCTAGAAGTATGCCTCTGGGAGTGCTGTGCTCAGTAATCTCAGTAGCACGTTCTGTAAATGCGTCATGCTGTAGTGTGATAGGGTAGTTAGGTGTAAGTTCAATTCCCAGGCCTGCCAAGTGTGTGTGTGTGTGTGTGCATGCTCCCATCCACCTGGGGACTCAGGTTATGCTTTTAGACGCTTCGCACCACGGATATATCCTGCTGACGTCTTTGTCTTTGCAGATGTTGACATGCACCTAGTAGAATCCCTGTGGGTCTGCTGTGTTTAGTAATCTCGGTAGCGCGTTCTGTAAATGCATCATGCTGTAGTGTGATAGGGTAGTAATGTGTAAGTTCAATTACCAGCCCTGCCACGTGTGTCTGTGTGTGTGTGTATGTCTGTATCTCTCTCTCTCTCTCTTATATATATATATATATATATATATATATATATATATATATATATATATATATAAAATCTATTTTCTGCCCATAACTCTGCTCTTGCATGGACAGCTGACTGTTTCATGTATCGCATATTTGCATAGCTTTCACATACCAATGGGGTATGTTGCAAATCCCAACATTGTCCATGCAACGTCCGTGTTGCGGGCGGTGTTACACGCCCTTACTTTGCTGTATATCTTGGCAGACATCTATCCTTGCTGTACTCTCACTGTACTCAGACCGGAGGCTTCATGTATCATGGCCTAGTTTTGCTGTGTGTATGTCTATTTGTGCTGTATGCATGGCTGTGGGTATGTCCCACTATCATCATTTATAAAGGTGACAGCCCTATAGGTATTTCATGTAGACTGCTGTGTCATTTGACATGTCAGCACATACCTGCGGACAGTACTGAACATCCTACTGCAGCGCATTTCATACCTTTTGCGTTATCTTGCAGTCGATAATGCTGTTTCCTCACATATGTATCTGTTTCTGATCATACCACTCCACCTCCTAGAGCAAACTTCTGGATAAGGCCTTATCTGATAGTGGGACACATAGGGGCAGTATTGATATGTTGCTCTTACAAACGTAGATTTGCATTAGTATGGCTTTTCTGACGGATTTGGTGTCTTAATCACATGTTTGTCATTATTTTATGACTTCAGTTAGCAGGAATGTGCCAGAATGGTACTGATGTTACGTGGAACACACCAAACATATTAGGCAGAACTCTGCACATTCTGCGTAAATCTGTACAGTTGCGGAGTATGTGTCTGATACAAGATATCAACTTTCTGACACCAATACACACACTGTATGGCGGCATCACAGGCCACATGCCATTACATTTACATTGCAGGACACACCCACCCAGAGAGTTGTATTCCTCACACAGGCCAACAGCTGCTTATCCACACTAATTAGTCTATCATGTACCGTATGTGTGCGCCGGTATTTGCGCTTTCCGTCAGTGGCAGAGCTCACGTACGAGTATGGGGGACTGGACATTGTTATGGTGACACTGCATGACACCCTGAGGGACACATTACTTTTGGGTCTATTAACCTTCCACATTGACATTCACAGGGCATACGTTGTCATTCACATTTGTCGGAGTACATGCGTATGACTTGTACATGTTTTCTCATTTGTCCTGATGTCTTTCTTCTCACCTGTCCACCTAGTATCACTAGTTCTGTACATGTATTTTGGACAGGTTACCTTCATACCCCTAACCTGTACACATTATGGGTAGATGCCCTGACGTTTGACCTTTGCCCTTGTTACATTTGTCATAGTAATGTGCCTTTCTGGTAAATTGCTGTCAAGGCATTACGAACTGTGTGGTTAGATAATAGTGACTGACATTTCCATTACATGATTAGTAACACTCATAACATTCGTATTCCTGGCTACGCCAGTATTCTCACAACATTCTGACTTTGTCTGGGGTATATCTAATATAGTCCCTATTTGTATTTCATGTACTATGCCTTAGTGTAGCTGTCTTATTCTGACAGTTTGCCAGTTATGGTTACCATCTTGGTCGTACGCATGTCCATCCATGATAATCGCCTACATGACACTGATATAGGGCCCTACATATTCCCAAAATGGTTTACGCAATATCCAGTGGATGGTTTGCCCCATTATTGAGAATATAGTCGTGTGCTATACCCACATCATTCCCATGGGGCGTGCCTACGAAATCTCTGCCAAACAACACTTAGGCCCATTTCTGCATACCCATGATTCCCATACCCGACAACCCTCTTCACTACCCATTACACATGTTTAATGTGAGCGGTACTGAAGTGTGGAGACACTTATATGCACTCCCCACTCTCCGGATATCAGTTCGGACCTCATACATTCTATCGACACATGTGTCATCACCCTTGCACCTGCTACTGTTGCATGTACAGCTATATCGTATTTGCTGAGGTCACTTATTTTGCGTCAAAGTCGGTTGACACTATGTATAGATCAATTTTTGGGGTCTTGCAATGGACACCTATATGCATGTTTAAAGTGTAGAACTTGCTGGTCTGTCACTTTCTGGCCAATGGTTTGGAAGGCAGCGGTTTATTCACCTTTCGTGCATGTCTGTTTGTCTACCCATATTAGCTATAACGTGGCCTATTTATGTACATATGTCATATCTACGGGACATATGTCTGTTGTGTATACATATATACATGTACAATCCTCATTTCATAACTTGCTTTGGTTTACGTCTGTGGATTATGTGTATACACATAAATCTATATCCATACCATACCTTTCTGCTGTACAGATTGTCACAGAGTGTACAGCTGGTTGCCTCTTTATCTTCGGTGTGTTTTACATAAACCTGTGTCTATCTGGCAATGTAGTGGCATTTCATTTGAGACTTACGGTGGGAAATACTGGCAAGCAGTTCAGGTTACGACTGCATACCCTTCAGAGAATCCATGCTACTGGCACACCCGTTATTCTATCCACTTTCTATATTTGTTCTGGCACATATCTGGGGTTTGTCCCTATTTGTACTGGTAGTTTGCATGCCTTTGTCCGGTTTCATACTTTACAGGGTTAACAGGTTTGAGCCATGTATGTCTAACGTGGGGGATTTCCTTATTGTGGGTTACACGCAGGCGCACATGCATATCCTTATTGTGAGTTACATATGTTTACTAAGTCTTTGTGCTTACGTGGGCTTTATTACTTGTGACAGTACCAGTAAATTATCTGTAATCCGGTTAACGGACGTATGCGAAACACACGTTCACCTTTACATATTTAACTGTCTGTACAGCACAGACGCATTCATTACACTTTCGCATTATATGTGCTGTAGTCTTAGTTGAACCAGGACTGCATTCACGTTGGCCGGATGTTGTAACCACTATACTTTTGGTGTTCTGACTCATTTATATGTATAGCCATAGTACATAGCTACATTAACATATGCCTCACCGCTTCACTTATGACACAGGCATCCATTCTCCTGCTGGGAAAAATGCGGTACTACATGTTACACATTCCCTATTCCCTACTGCTCTGGACCCAAGCTGCATATTTAATCACTGCAGGGATATTCAGAACCCCAAGGCTTATAGTCCTGACACATACAGGTCTTTAATTGTCAGGGTGTTCATGTGGTGATCTGGGTTTAGGCTTGTCCGCCTGGTGAACGGAAATGCCCTGACCGTGTTCAAATGTCAGATAAAGCACATGGACAGGGTTTGTCCATTTTAAACAATTTATCTGTGTTTACAGACACAGGTGTTTGGGCACCTGTCAGCAGCTTTTAATGTTGGCAATACATAATATGGATGGGGGTGGTTACAATACATAATCCACGGTGAGTGGTGTTCCCATTCACATTTGACTATTTCCTGTATTCATTCATACGAGGGTTATTATTTTGCACATGACTTAACTATGAATTAACTACAGGTATGCAGTAGTACAGTCAACATATGTGAAGGTTTGTTACAGTACAAATGTACGGACCTCTGTAATACTTGGGGACTACCCCACATCCTTCACAACATTTCATGCTAATGTACATACTATTATTCTGTGAACTTTCAAAGTTTGTGAGAGCAGTAATTACATCTGTCCCTATTTGTCCACCCATCCTTTTAGGCTTTGTCCAGATTTTGTTGCTGTAATAGGTTGAGAGGTGGTGTCGGTATGTGATTGAGTTGAATATATACTGTCGATAATTCAGTGGGGAGTAGGGTTACCACCTGTTCCTCTTTGAGGGAAGTCCCACTTTGGATAGTTGTGTCCTGCTGTGAAACCTAAGACATGGCAAATGTCCTGTGATTTTAAGACAACAGTATATTTCTTATTTTCTTTACTAGTTGCATGATACAGGTATTTTGTATCTGGAACACATAACTATTATTTGGGATAGCATAAGCTATTCAAATGCTATGAAATAAGCTTTTATCTTGGCATACAAGTGTAATTCTGTCCTTTGCACTGGCCGGGGGTATGTTTTATCCTGCAAATTCTCACATTTCTACAACGGATGTCCCACCTTGGGCATCTGAACAGGTGGCAACCCTAGTGGGGAGACCTGCATGGTGGACAGCTGTTCCATCCTGCGTAGTATGTTTTGCATGTCTGTTTAGAAACTGAACAGTACCGTGACTACACATACATGTTTTGTCCAGATGTGTACAGTACTAGACACCATGGCATGTAAACAACTCTGAGGTTTCAACAGGTTACTTATCCCACGTGGGATGTACACACATTTGGCCAAAACATGAACGCGCAGGCATTTGGATTTACGTAACTGTGATGGGATGTTTACAAATGTGGGATACATATTTGCAATCCTGACACTGCCTAGGATGATACTTCCTACTACATATGGGGAATACTCGCTATGTGTAGGTGTACAGATGCGCAAGGCTGGTTAGCTGGATTTGGTGGACATTCGGACATGGGTGCGGGTTATGTGCTATATAGGGGTTGTTGCACATTGCATTTGCATGCATGGGTTCTGCTTTTGGATATCCCGGTTCTGCATATAGCATCCAATGTGTATGTGCCGGTTACGTTCCTGTTCATGTGTATAGCACATTTTAATATACATATGTTTGTGTGTGTTTGGTATACAATTTGGACTATCAGGTTTCTTTACAGTTGTTTTCTAGCCACAACTGCCCAGCTGTGTACTATCACTACCACTGTGGGACTGCTGGTGACCCTGCCCATGGTGCTAGACGTGTGTATTGGCAAGATGACATGATGCGCTTCACTTCCACTGGGTATACCTACTTACAGTGCAGTACATTACGGACACAGGATTTTAAATATCATTTGTTCCATGGACGGGAACTCATATTGTGTTGCGTGCATTTCTGTTTGGTTCTCCATTTTGTGTGGCCGGAAACCGTCTTGCATGCTTTGCATACGTTTCATTATCCACGGACACTGATAGGTGCGATTACTATTGCAGGCGGACTATAACATTCAGCAGTTTAAGTTGCTCATCGACAGCCGACATTGACACTCCTCTGGGCGCAGCTTAGTAACGCCCAATGCACTCGCGCACGTGTCCTACGCACGTGGATGTGGTGGCAGCGCACCTTCATTAATATGCATATGGCGCTACTACACCATATATACGCTGCACGGCCGGCGCAGGCCTTACACCGGCCTTCCACCGAGCTTCATGAATCCGGGGGTATATTTAAATGTTTTATATTGAATGTGCTACCACAAAGGTACATCATGTGCAAGTGTATATTTAAATGTTCTATATTGAATGTACTACCAGAATGGTATATAATGTGCAAATGTATATTTAAATGTTCTATGTTGAATGTGCTACCAGAATGGTATATAATGTACAAATGTATATTTAAATGTTCTATGTTGAATGTACTACCAGAATGGTATGTAATGTACAAATGTATATTTAAATGTGCTATGTTGAATGTGCTACCAGTATGGTATAAATGTACAAATGTATATTTAAATGTTTTATGTTGAATGTGCTACCAGAATGGTATATAATGTACAAATGTATATTTAAGTGTTCTATGTTGAATGTGCTAGCAGAATGGTATATAATGTACAAATGTATATTTAAATGTTCTATGTTGAATGTGCTACCAGAATGGTATGTAATGTACAAATGTATATTTAAATGTTCGATGTTGAATGCACTACTAGAATGGTATGTAATGTACAAATGTATATTTAAATGTTCTATGTTGAGTGTACTACCAGAATGGTATGTAATGTACAAATGTATATTTAAATGTTCTATATTGAATGTGCTACCAGAATGTATATAATGTACAAATGTATATTTAAATGTTCTATGTTGAATGTGCTACCAGAATGGTATATAATGTACAAATGTATATTTAAATGTTCTATGTTGAATGTACTACCAGAATGGTATGTAATGTACAAATGTATATTTAAATGTTCTATGTTGAGTGTACTACCAGAATGGTATATAATGTACAAATGTATACTTAAATGTTCTATGTTGAATGTACTACCAGAATGGTATATAATGTACAAATGTATATTTAAATGTTCTATGCTGAATGTGCTACCAGAATGGTATATAATGTACAAATGTATATTTAAATGTTCTATATTGAATGTACTACCAGAATGGTATGTAATGTACAAATGTATACTTAAATGTTCTATGCTGAATGTGCTACCAGAATGGCATGTAATGTACAAATGTATATTTAAATGTTCTATGTTGAATGTACTACCAGAATGGTATATAATGTACAAATGTATATTTAAATGTTCTATGCTGAATGTACAACCAGAATGGCATGTAATGTACAAATGTATATTTAAATGTTCTATGTTGAATGTACTACCAGAATGGTATATAATGTACAAATGTATATTTAAATGTTCTATGCTGAATGTACAACCAGAATGGTATGTAATGTACAAATGTATATTTAAATGTTCTATATTGAATGTGCTACCAGAATGGTATATAATGTACAAATGTATATTTAAATGTTCGATGTTGAATGTGCTACCAGAATGGTATATAATGTACAAATGTATATTTAAATGTTCTATATTGAATGTGCTACCAGAATGGTATATAATGTACAAATGTATATTTAAATGTTCTATGTTGAATGTACTACCAGAATGGTATATAATGTACAAATGTATATTTAAATGTTCTATGCTGAATGTACAACCAGAATGGTATGTAATGTACAAATGTATATTTAAATGTTCTATATTGAATGTGCTACCAGGATGGTATATAATGTACAAATGTATATTTAAATGTTCGATGTTGAATGTGCTAACAGAATGGTATATAATGTACAAATGTATATTTAAATGTTCGATGTTGAATGTGCTACCAGAATGGTATATAATGTACAAATGTATATTTAAATGTTCTATGTTGAATGTACTACCAGAATGGTATATAATGTACATATGTATATTTAAATGTTCTATGTTGAATGTACTACCAGAATGGTATGTAATGTACAAATGTATATTTAAATGTTCTATGTTGAGTGTACTACCAGAATGGTATGTAATGTACAAATGTATATTTAAATGTTCTATGTTGAATGTACTACCAGAATGGTATATAATGTACAAATGTATATTTAAATGTTCTATGTTGAATGTACTACCAGAATGGTATGTAATGTACAAATGTATATTTAAATGTTCTATGTTGAGTGTACTACCAGAATGGTATATAATGTACAAATGTATACTTAAATGTTCTATGTTGAATGTACTACCAGAATGGTATATAATGTACAAATGTATATTTAAATGTTCTATGCTGAATGTGCTACCAGAATGGTATATAATGTACAAATGTATATTTAAATGTTCTATATTGAATGTACTACCAGAATGGTATGTAATGTACAAATGTATACTTAAATGTTCTATGCTGAATGTGCTACCAGAATGGCATGTAATGTACAAATGTATATTTAAATGTTCTATGTTGAATGTACTACCAGAATGGTATATAATGTACAAATGTATATTTAAATGTTCTATGCTGAATGTACAACCAGAATGGCATGTAATGTACAAATGTATATTTAAATGTTCTATGTTGAATGTACTACCAGAATGGTATATAATGTACAAATGTATATTTAAATGTTCTATGCTGAATGTACAACCAGAATGGTATGTAATGTACAAATGTATATTTAAATGTTCTATATTGAATGTGCTACCAGAATGGTATATAATGTACAAATGTATATTTAAATGTTCGATGTTGAATGTGCTACCAGAATGGTATATAATGTACAAATGTATATTTAAATGTTCTATATTGAATGTGCTACCAGAATGGTATATAATGTACAAATGTATATTTAAATGTTCTATGTTGAATGTACTACCAGAATGGTATATAATGTACAAATGTATATTTAAATGTTCTATGCTGAATGTACAACCAGAATGGTATGTAATGTACAAATGTATATTTAAATGTTCTATATTGAATGTGCTACCAGAATGGTATATAATGTACAAATGTATATTTAAATGTTCGATGTTGAATGTGCTAACAGAATGGTATATAATGTACAAATGTATATTTAAATGTTCGATGTTGAATGTGCTACCAGAATGGTATATAATGTACAAATGTATATTTAAATGTTCTATGTTGAATGTACTACCAGAATGGTATATAATGTACATATGTATATTTAAATGTTCTATGTTGAATGTACTACCAGAATGGTATATAATGTACAAATGTATATTTAAATGTTCTATGTTGAATGTACTACCAGAATGGTATATAATGTACAAATGTATATTTAAATGTTCTATATTGAATGTACTACCAGAATGGTATATAATGTACAAATGTATATTTAAATGTTCTATATTGAATGTGCTACCAGAATGGTGTATAATGTACAAATGTATATTTAAATGTTCTATGCTGAATGTGCTACCAGAATGGCATGTAATGTACAAATGTATATTTAAATGTTCTATGTTGAATGTACTACCAGAATGGCATGTAATGTACAAATGTATATTTAAATGTTCTATGTTGAATGTACTACCAGAATGGCATGTAATGTACAAATGTATATTTAAATGTTCTATGTTGAATGTACTACCAGAATGGTATATAATGTACAAATGTATATTTAAATGTTCTATGTTGAATGTACTACCAGAATGGTATGTAATGTACAAATGTATACTTAAATGTTCTATGCTGAATGTACTACCAGAATGGTATATAATGTACAAATGTTTTTTTCTTTTTTGAATGTACTACCGTGGAGCTTTTCTTCCCGGGCCTCAAGTGAAAATGGGTCAATGGCCCAGTGGACTTTCCCTGTCAACAAATCTCAATAAATAAATAAATGCTTGCTAGCAGTGGTTACTTTTTTGGTTTTCTTTTTTTTTTTTTTTTAAGACATTTTAAATTTGCATTCATTTTCTTTGATTCCGTGTTTTTGCTTTGTGTTTGAGAATGGCACCTGCAATTTAAATTCATTTTTAGTGCTGGTGAAACTGTTGGCTGTGTGTAGGTACTTCACATACTCATCAATAATGTAACTGTGGAAAGAAGTGTGAGAAACTTTGTCCCTGCAAAACAATTTCTTGTTTTATTTAGAGAAAAAAAATCAATAATCAGTGTGGTACTTTGATTCAGTTTGATTTTAGTGGTCTAATGTTTAGTGCATTCCTTTGTATATAATGAATCCCAAACATGCCTCTCATATTTATAAACAAGCATACATATGTGCGAGCCTGCGCAGACACACATAGGCACACACCCACACACGTGCGGCACGCACACACACACACACACACACACACACACACACACACACACACACACACAGTGATGAAACGAGTTGCAACTGTTGTGCCTAAATATATTGGTTAATAGCACTGTGCCATGATTTTTGGGTGGAAGATACTTATAAATAACTGACTGTATGACTGCTGAGGCCAATCAGATTGCTAGATCTACATTTGCCATTTTGAAAACAAATATAGAACTCATTTTTTTAACAAAATCCGGATAATGATATGAATCTTATTTTGTTTGGTAATGTCATAGTAGAATTTATTTCCACCTGTTCAACTGAATGTTCCATCCACTGACCCAGGCTCTATGTTCTAATGAGAATTGTTGTGCTGGCAGGATGACCGGATGAAAAATGAGCACAGGATCACCGCACCTCACAGGAATGCAGTACTCAATACAAATTGTAACGGCAAATGTCGTAGATGTAAAACCAGATGACTACCTGTATAATCAAAGAACGAGTGAACAAAACACTTAACCGCAGTCAAAAATTGAGCAGTCACAGAATGGGCATCTGTACGTAAAATCCAAGGTGAAATAAAACAACACCAAAATAAAAGGTGTATAAATTGATCTAACTGCTTTTGTTCCTACTTAATTCACTGGGACTTCATCAGATTTACTACTGGGACACGGTTTATATCTATTGCTTAAGTGGTTGCTATATGATGACTGATATACATGTTTTTTGTAGGGATTTCCCTTTAAGTAATGAATAGAAGCACAACGGGGTGGTTCTTAGGTTATTTATGCAATGTTTGTTTGTTTGTTTGTTTCATTTTATCTTTGATGAAATTCCAATGAATTAAGTAGGAACAAAAGTACTTAGATCAATAAATCTATACACCTTTTGTTTTGGTGTCATTTTATTTCACCTTGGATTTTACCTACAGATATCCATTGTGTAACGGCTGAACTTTTGACTGTGGCTGAGTGTTCTGTTAACTCATTCATTGATGATATGAGTAGTCACCTGGTTTTACATGTACAGCATTTGCTGCTACAGTTTGTATTGGGTACTGCATTCCTGTGAGGTGCTGTGACTCTGTGCTCATTTTTCATTGGCTGGTTAGTGTTTCCTGGTTCCTAGGGTGATCGGTAGGTTAGACTTCTATATCTCCTGCAACCATTTCCAGTACATCCTCTAGGATCCCAAGGAAATTACCACAAAAGCTGAGAGATTGTATGTTTCCATCATGTCCTAGTCTATTTCCAAGACCCTGTCAGTGGACTGCATCTGATGCACCATGAGTTGGAGTCACTCAAGGGCCATTCTAACAACTTGCCCTCCCACACCCCCCTTTTACCAGCATCCTAATCACCTCAAGTAGATTATCTCATCCTGTAGCCTGAGGTTGTCAATACAGACTGAGATCAGCAACCCTGAAATGGAAAAGGATTTCTACTGATTTTATCTGTGATCTGATTCATTTGGTCACTATAATGATAGTAACCACAGATAACAATACTACACAGATAACAATGCTAGTAACCACAGACAAGGACATAGAATGACTGGTAACCCGAGGGCACCACCTGTTGATTCAGTTCTTACTTCACTGCCACAGTCTATTATAATTGTGTATCACTGCCATCCACCAATCAGCATTCTAGCCACCTCTGCCCTCATTCATGAACAAGACCTCTGATACTTGAACTCCTCCATTTGAGGTATCTGCTTGTCCATAGCTGCAGAAGACAATATAGTCTTTTCCAGAAGAGATCCCCAACCTCTGGCAAAAGTGTTGATTTTTATCCCATCAAAATCACATTCACTAATGGACCACTGTGACCCATACCAGAAATCACAGTCTCTTGAGCCAAATAATAAAATACCATGTGCAAACCTACACAGATGAATCCCTTATGTTAGAGAACTAGATATTCCCCAAACTTTGGTTGTAACTTGAAATTCTTCCCATGAAAATCACAAAAAGGATGGAAAACAAGACAAAACCTTGGCATTATCCTACTCTTCCCAGCAAGTACTCAACGTATCACCAAGAATGTAGACACATCTATCTCTCCCTCGCTCTCTCCCCTCTCTAGATCTCTATCCCCCACTCTCCCTATTTCTCTCCCTCTCTTTCTCTTTATCAGTCTCACTCTCAGTCTCTCTCCTTCCATTTCTCTCAATCTCTTTCTCTCTCTCTCTCCACCTCTCCCCCCCCTCTCTCTCTCTCTCTTTTGCTCTCCCTCTCTCTATGTCTTTCTCATTCTGTCCCTCTCTCCTCTCTCTTTCTCTCTTCATCTCTCTCCTTGCCTTGCTCTCTCTCCCTCTTTCTCTCCCTCACTCTGTCCCTCTTTCTTTCTATCTGCGAATCCAGGGATTGAATGACATGCATCAGTAGTCTAGGTACCTTTCATAACAGGTCCACAGTGTATTCTGGGATATGCAGTCATACATTTCCTGTAGGTCTACCAAACATATACAGACACAACTGGCAAACTCTAATGGCCTCTCCAATCTGTACAAGAACATGTACCTAATCCAGTGGTCCACAGCCAGGACAGAACCAGCACATAGGCTGTCAAAAGAAGTGTGTTGACCAGCATGCTTCTATAGGCTTTCCCAGGGATATTGAGAAATGTTATCTTTTATAATATGAAAACACCATCCTATCTATCTTGAGACCATTTGGCATAATAGTTAAAGTCTTCACTTTCCAAGCACAAGGTACAAGGTTCAATACTTATCTCTGACAAATGCCTGTTTGGAGTTTGCATGTTCTCCCTGTGTCTCGGTGAGATTTCTCTCACCTCTGAAAAAAATGTTGAGTGTTTCCATCTCAAACACAACAAAAGAATGGAGCTGTGGGCAGCATGGTTCACTACTGGGGGAAGAGTTGCATAAACCTACCACTTTGGATATCTACTGTAGTGCACAGTATCCTCATGACAGGGGAACATGTATCATAGACTGCATTCCATGGCAGTGCTAGTCACTCAATGGTGTAAAATATGGCTCTAGGTGATTCAGTTGTGCTGACTGATGTCACCAAATGGGCATGGGTATTTGCCGGTAAGTGGGTTGACAGCCTGACCTGCGCCAGGGACCCATGTGCCCCTGTTGGCCAGTGTGTGCCTGCCTTGGGTCAAGAAGCTACCTGCCAGTCAGTGCCCAGTTGCCCAGACTGGGTTACCTGGGACACGTAAAACCTGTCCTGACCAACATGAAGTATGAACTGCTACACTCAGTGTATAGTCTGAAGCGTGAAAGTGGATGACATGATGGCAGTGAGGAGGCTGGATATCCTATGTATCCAGAAGGCAAATGGAAGGGCAGTGCAACAAAGCCACTTGACTTGGGATCCAGAGCCATCTACTCAAGAGGAGGACAGGCTAGAAATGGTGTGGGAGGTGTGGTGAGAGAGAAGCTTCAGAAGGCAGTGAGGGATATCAGAATTAGTAACAAACTCATGGCAGTCAGAGTCCAGTGTAATGACAGGGCAGTATTCATAATTTCAGCCTATGTCCCACAGCAGGGTTGTGATGGTGAGGGAAAAAGTGCATTCAGACAGCAGTTGCAGGACTGACTAGATAAAGTTGGACAACAGGAATTGGTGTTGATAATGGGTGATCTGAACGCACATATCAGAAAAAAACAGAACAGGATATGAGGACTGCATGAGTCCATGTGGGTAGGGCAACAGGAATAAAGAAGGAGAGGCCATTCTAGAGTTCTGTCTGGTAAATGACGTAATGGTAGCCAACACATAGGTTTATAGGTTAGGTTCATAGGTAGATACTAGGCTATCTGCCCTAGGGCATTTATAAGCCTAGCCAGAGTGTATTTGGCTTCCGCCTCCCTATTAGATTAGTCTACTGTGCCTCTGTAAAGTAGGTCACAGAAGGTACCTTTTTAAGATTAGTTTACTGTGCCTCTGTCTAGCAGGGACACAAAAGAGATCCCAGGGGTGAATTTGCGATTTCCCATCCATGCGTCCAGATTTCGCTTGAAGAGGGTCAGCGAGGGGCTATGTCTAACATGAATTGGGATTCTATTCCAGAGTGAGGGGAGCCTCTGGGAAATGAATCTGTCCCTCCAGCATGTCCTATTTATTTCTGTGCTGAGGTTTAGGTCCCTGGAGCGTGTAGCTCTAAGGGACTTGGATTTTTTTGAGGTGGAGCATGTCCATTAATTCTGGGTTAGACATGGCTTTGTACGTCAGGCATAGATCGCCTCTGAGTAGGCGGTAAGCAACTGAGTAGAGCTGGAGTTTCTTTAGTTGAGCTGCATCGGACATCTGTTTGTAGCCCATGATCCTCTTGGTGAGGTACTTTTGGGGTCTCTCCAGTTGCTGCAGGTGTCAGGTAAGGTACATCCCAAAAGGGGCATTGTATTCAATTATGGGCCTGATGAGTGATGAGTAGAGGGGCACAATGACATCTCTTGATCTAGATGCGAACCCTTTCATGATAAGGTGGGCTATATAGATGGTCTTTCTAACCACTTTGGCAACGTGACTATCAAAGGAGAGATTACTATCTACGTTGGTCCCCAAATCTCTAATTACTTCTTCTGTACTTAATGGATTACCACCTATGTGGTAATTTGTGGGCACTTTGTTTTTCCCAAAGGGGATGACTATGCATTTTTTAGCATTTAGCTTGAGGCCGTGGCTCTGGCACCAAGCATCCATCTCTGTGAGACCCTTTTGGAGGATGCTTGTATCAGCTGGAGATTCGATTATGGCCCCCAGTTTGCAGTCATCTGCGAACTTTGTCAGCCATAATCCCCCTGTGTTAGCCTGAACCTCAGAGAAGTATATACCGAACAAGAGAGGTCCCAGAACTGAGCCCTGTGGGATGCCACTTGTAACTGGTTTGGATTCGGACATGGCACCTGCGATTCTGACCATGTGGGTTCTATCTCTGAGCCAGTTTGCAACCCATCTTGTGATATAGGGGTTGATATTTAAGCTGGTAAGCTTATTTATGATGCCCGAGTGGGGTATTGTGTCGAAGGCTTTTCTTGAGGTCCAGGTAGGCTGTGTGGACTACCTTGCCCTCATCTATGGCTTTGGTAACTGTTTCAAAGAAATCAACTAGATTTAAGAGGCAAGATCTGCCCTTAACAAAGCCAAATTGGGTAGGGTCCAGTGTCTGGAGGCTCCCAATGTCTTTGTTTATGAGTTCCATGATAATACGCTCCATAGCTTTACAGACCAGACTAGTCAGGCTTATGGGGCGATAGTTTCCGGGGTCCTTTGTGGCACCACCTTTGTGGAGTGGGACCACTGTAGCTGTACGCCATTCTGTGGGTACATATCCTGTAGTAAGGCTAAGTTTGAACAGTGACTTAATGTGAGGGTTCAGTTCTTTTTGGAGCTTGTGTAAGACACAGCCTGGGACACCGTCCAGTCCCATAGATGCTGTGTTTTTTGCTTTGGAGAAGGCAGCTTCCACCTGTGCATCTGTGATGTCAGGGAGGTTACATTTAGTTGGGATAGGCATTTGCTACTTAGGGGGGAAGGGGGGTAGAAGTTTGCGCTGAATCTGTCTGCCAGGATGTTGGCTATGTCTGTAGGTTCAGTATATTTTGTACCATTATGCAACAATTCAGAGCATATCTGGGAGTTTCTGCCCATGTTCCTGACATAACTAAAGAAGGCCTTGTGATTATCTTTAGTGTCTAGGGCAATTTTTCTTTCAAAACTGGCCTTTGATGATTTTATGAGGGATCGAAGTTTCTTGCTAATACTGATCAGAGATGCCTTCCCTTTTTGGGATTTTGCTCTGTCATGTAGTAGCTTCCTCCTTCTGTTGTATAGCTTATTTATGTCTGGGGTCCACCAGACCGGTCTCCTGTATTTGGAGGAGTGAGTCTTGGTTTTATTTGGGATAGCATGATCCATGCATTCCTGCAGGTGCTCATAGAATGCATTTGTAAAGGATTCTGCGGATTGGGCTGTATTATCCTCTGGCCCAGGGGCTTTGAAGGATTCCACCTCAGTCTTGAGAAGTGTAAAGTTGGCTTTTGAGAAATTCTTTACAGTGATTTCCTTGGCTGGGGGTGGGGATGGGATATGGATGTCCAGGGAAATTTGTTTATGGTCTGATCTTACCAATGAGGGGTTTACCTCTGGTGTGGAACATAGAGTCCCCATGTTGGTGATGACCAAGTCCAATATGTTGTTCCATTGCGTTAGAGTTTATAAATTCAAGGAACCGTTGGGCGAGGGTGTTTGGGCTTGAGTAGTTTTCCCAGTCAATGTTTGGGTAGTTGAAGTCACCCAGTAACATAGTGTTTGGAGAGACCTCCATATTCTCCAGTGTTCTTAGGAATGCCAAGTGGGGTTCCTGTAATAAGGAGGGTGTTCTGTAGCAGGCTACAAACTGAAAAGCAGTTTTGCCCACTGTTAGTTGCACATAGATGGTTTCCGATGCTTCGTGCAGTGCCACTAACCTGGAGGTGTAGGTATCTTTAATGAATATAGATACTCCCCCTCCTTTTGTGCTTCAGTCCGAGTTTTGGGGCCAAAACGCATGGTATGAGTTATAACCTGGTAGTGCTGGGGTGCTCTCAGGAGCCTTGAACCAGGTTTCTGTTACTGCACAGACATCAATTTTCTCCATACTGAGGAGAGCCTCGAGTGCATGCATCTTGAGGTTTAGACTTCTGGCATTGAGTAGCATTACCTTTAGTTTTTTTATTCTTGGGTTGTCTATGGAGGTGGGTTTGTCCTTTGAGCCTTGCCTAAAAAAGGCACTATGGGGGTGGCAAGAGCCTTGGCCAGTATACGAAAGCCTAAGGGTGACAGGTGCAAGCCGTCCCTAGCGGCAACGTGGCTTGTCGAGCATGTCATCCCAGGCTGACAGACACTGGATCCCCTTTGAATGACACCAATACTTTAGCCAATTGTTGAAACTGATCATTTTGTCTTTATACTGTGGCATCATTCTTGGTGAGCGCAAGATGCTACTCAAGGTCAGGGTCATACCAGCCTGGGCTACATGGTCAGAAAGCTCCTCTATGTCTCTTTTCATGTAGTCCAGGGAGGTACGTCTCAGGTCATTCACATCAGCATGGACAATGACGGAGTCATACTTGTACTTGCTTTGGAGTGATCTGAGTGCTTGCGTTATGTGGCAGATCCTGGCACCCAACAGGCAGCTTACAGTGACCTTCTCCTTGTTCAGTCTGGTGAGCGGGACGTCAGTGTGTCGGACAATAGAGTCCCCTATAACAAGTGTATTTGGTGTGTTGTTTGGCCTTAAGGGCTGTGACTGTGAGGCACACTGATTTTGTGAGATATGTGATTCGTGGGTATTGTTGAGGGGTTGCTGTTGCTTGGATATCTGCTTAGGAGGTCTTTGCTGTTTAGGCAGATTTTTATTGGTTCAGAAAGACAGACAGTCACAATATCACACAGAGAAGTGGCCAACAAGTAACTCAGGTAGGCTTTCTCCTAATAAGGAAAGGTAACTGGGATAGATTCAGTATTTCCAAAGTCATCCACAGCATAAACCACTGGTTGCCACAATCAGCTGCAAACAGTGATCAGAAAAGACTCTAACAGAAACCAGGCTGAAGACCAGTAAGTTGACTGGAGAGAAAGTACAACAGTTCTAGGAATCTCTCAGGGATCTAGCACCTCATGAAGAAGCGGAAACAGGTGGAGCTGAAGAAGAATGGCAGTGCCTCAAAATGTGTGAGGATTAAGGAACATAGATGTGGCCAAACCTGGCTTGGAAATAAGGTTCATAAGGAAAACTGGTGGTGGAATGCAGAAGTCCAGGAAGTCATCAAAAGACAGAAGGCATGCAGGAAGAAGTGGGAGATAGAAAAGACTGACCAGGCTAGGAAGGACTACTAGTTGGCTAACAAAGAAGCTAAGAAAGGAGTTGCAGTAGCAAAGAACATGACATCAGAGGCACTGTACCAGCTTTTGGAAAGTAACTCGGTAGATGGAACAAAGAAAGTATATCAGGTTGGAAGATAAACACAGAAAGATAAAGAAGATAGTAAGACACCCTTCATAAGGGATGTCAGCAACAACCTGCTCACCAGTCCCTGCAACATCAATGGCAGATGGAAGGAGCATTTCAAGCAGCTTCTGAATAAAGGAACCCCCACAGGAGCTGTACTGCCCCAGAAACAGCCTACAATGAGAGAAGAGGAGGAGCCCACCATAGAAGAAGTAACAACAGCACTAAGGAAAATGAAGTCAAGGAAAGCAGCAGCTTACATGAGGTCACAGCAGATATGATAAAGATGTTGGGTGAAATGGGGAGAAATGGCTCCTGAGGGTACTCATAACAGTGTGAAGAGAAATGTGTATCCCAGATGACTGGAGAATAAGCATACTCATGCCAGTGTACAAGAACAAAGGGGACATCTGCAATTATGGGCAGTACAGAGGTATCAAACTCCTATCACACTGCATGACATAACTGCAGAGGGTGATTGATAAATGGATACGCCGAGTAGTAGAACGTAAGATGGGGGATAAGCAGTTTGGATTCAGATCAGGATGCAGCACAACTGGCCTGATGTTTGCAATGAAACAGATAGTAAGAAGCTAGAGATGAAGAAAGAGTCCAACTGGGCATTCCTATATCTGGAGAAAGCATATGACAAGGCTCTAAGAAAGATGATTTGGGAAGTACTGCAGTGGTTTCAAGTCCCAGAAACATTGGCAGAATTAGTGGAAGATATGTACAAGGACCCAGTGACTCAGGTATGAACAGTGTTCCGTTTCACAGAGGGGGTTCCCAGCGGGAGTCAGTGTGAACCAGGATTCAGCTCTGAGCCCACTGCTGTGCGCACTGGTGATGGACTACATTAGCAAACAGGTGAGAGGGGACAGATCAACAAAGTTGTTGTATGCAGATGATGAAGCATTACATGCAGACTCTGAGCAAGAACTTCAGCAAAGAATAGGGGACTGGAATGTAAAGCTGAAGGCACACAGGCTGAAATTAATTAGAGCTAAGACACTGGTAATTGCAGCAAACTGGGGAAGCCAGAAGCAATGAGGACTGAAATAGAAGGGAAAGTAGTGGAAGAGATTAACAGCTTTAAGTATCTGGGAGAAGGCTGAAGAGAAGGGAAGTCTGAATGAGGAGGTCAAAGCTAGAATCAAACGGACTGCAGTCAAATGGCACAGCATGTCAGGGGTAGTATATGATATAAGAATGCCAAAGAAGCTGAAAAGTAAGGTTTACAAAACAGTGGTGCAACCATTACTACTGTATGGTACAGAAACCTGGGCAGTAAAAGCAAAGTAGTTGAGGAAGACAGAGGTGATGGAAATGAAGTGTCTGAGAAGGGTGGTAGGATGCACACTGTGGGACAGATGAAGAAATGAGGAAATAAGAGCAGAAGTTAAAGTAGCTCCAATTGCAGAAAAGGTCAAAGAGAACAGATTATGGTGGTTTTGGCACATGTGTAGAAAAGAAGAAGAAAATCTGGTAAAGGAAATTTCGGACAGACAGGCAGAAGGCAAGAGGAAATGAGGGTGTCCAGGAAAGAGGTGGATGGATTGTGTTAGAGAAGATCTGAAATAGTCAGGTATGAGTGTCAAACAAGGCAGGAGTGTGGCATTGAATTGAGTGGGATGGCAACAGTTAACAAGGCACCCCGACCCAATGTAGAATATGGGTAAAAGGGGGCTGATGATGATGATGATGATGACCAAAAACTCCTGTCTGTCCAGAAACCTATCAAATCTTCTGGGCATTGTCTGTACTCATACCATGTTGCTTAGGCCTGGAACTCATTATCTCTGTCCATCAGGTCAATAAATCTCCCTCACATCTTTCAAAACTATTCTGAGAGACCTCCTAGACAAACGCTGGTTCTGTCCTCGCTCAACACCAGGATAAACTATATCCCTAAATGTGGATAAACACCTAGTCATACCTAACATCTCTTTACTTACCTGTTCATACCTTACATCTCCTTACTCTCCTGTTCATACCTTACATCTCATTACTCTCCTATCCATACCTTACATCTCCTTACTTACCTGTTCATACCTTACATCTCCTTACTCTCCTGTTCATACCTTACATCTCCTTACTTACCTGTTCATACCTTACATCTCCTTACTCTCCTGTTCATACCTTACATCTCCTTACTTACCTGTTCATACCTTACATCTCCTTACTCTCCTGTTCATACCTTACATCCCCTTACTTACCTGTTCATACCTTACATCTCCTTACTCTCCTGTTCATACCTTACATCTCCTTACTCTCCTGTTCATACCTTACACCTCCTACATCTCCTTACTTACCTGTTCATACCTTACATCTCCTTACTCTCCTATTCATACCTTAAATCTCCTTACTTACCTGTTCATACCTTACATCTCCTTATTTACCTGTTCATACCTTACATCTCCTTACTCTCCTATTCATACATTACATCTCCTTACTTACCTGTTCATACCTTACATCTCCTTACTTACCAGTTCATACCTTACAGCTCCTTACTTACCTGTTCATACCTTACATCTCATTACTCTCCTATCCATACCTTACATCTCCTTAATTACCTGTTTATAACTTACATCTCCTTACTCTCCTGTTCATACCTTACATCTCATTACTTACCTGTTCATACCTTACATCTCCTTACTCTCCTGTTCATACCTTACATCTCCTTACTTACCTGTTCATACCTTACATCTCCTTACTTACCTGTTCATACCTTACATCTCCTTACTCTCCAGTTCATACCTTACATCTCCTTACTTACCTGTTCATACCTTACATCTCATTACTCTCCTATCCATACCTTACATCTCCTTACTTACCTGTTCATACCTTACATCTCCTTACTCTCCTGTTCATACCTTACATCTCCTTACTTACCTGTTCATACCTTACATCTCCTTACTCTCCTGTTCATACCTTACATCTCCTTACTTACCTGTTCATACCTTACATCTCCTTACTCTCCTGTTCATACCTTACATCTCCTTACTTACTTGTTCATACCTTACATCTCCTTACTCTCCTGTTCATACCTTACATCTCCTTAATTACCTGTTTATACCTTACATCTCCTTACTCTCCTGTTCATACCTTACATCTTCTTACTTACCTGTTCATACCTTAAATCTCCTTACTTACCTGTTCATACCTTACATCTCCTTACTTACCTGTTCATACCTTACATCTCCTTACTCTCCTATTCATACATTAGATCTCCTTACTTACCTGTTCATACCTTACATCTCCTTACTTACCTGTTCATACCTTACATCTCCTTACTCTCCTGTTCATACCTTACATCTCCTTACTTACTTGTTCATACCTTACATCTCCTTACTTACCAGTTCATACCTTACAGCTCCTTACTTACCTGTTCATACCTTACATCTCATTACTCTCCTATCCATACCTTACATCTCCTTACTTACCTGTTCATACCTTACATCTCCTTACTCTCCTGTTCATACCTTACATCTCCTTACTTACCTGTTCATACCTTACATCTCCTTACTCTCCTGTTCATACCTTACATCTCCTTACTTACCTGTTCATACCTTACATCTCCTTACTCTCCTATTCATACCTTAAATCTCCTTAC
Organism: Protopterus annectens; assembly: GCF_019279795.1. Classification (NCBI taxonomy): domain Eukaryota; kingdom Metazoa; phylum Chordata; order Ceratodontiformes; family Protopteridae; genus Protopterus; species Protopterus annectens. The sequence goes on from NC_056751.1 coordinate 750,822,022, forward strand.
TTACCTGTTCTTACCATACATCTCCTTACTTACCTGTTCATACCTTACATCTCCTTACTCTCCTATTCATACATTACATCTCCTTACTTACCTGTTCATACCTTACATCTCCTTACTTACCTGTTCATACCTTACATCTCCTTACTCTCCTATTCATACCTTACATCTCCTTACTTACCTGCCAATACCTTACATCTCCTTACTCTCCTGTTCATACCATACATCTCCTTACTTACCTGTTCATACCTTACATCTCCCTACTCTCCTGTTCATACCTTACATCTCCTTACTTACCTGTTCATACCTTACATCTCCTTACTCTCCTATTCATACCTTACATCTCCTTACTTACCTGTTCATACCTTACATCTCCTTACTCTCCTATTCATACCTTACATCTCCTTACTTACCTGTAAATACCTTACATCTCCTTACTCTCCTAGTCATACCTTACATCTCCTTACTTACCTGTTCATACCTTACATCTCCTTACTTACCTGTACAGACCTTACATCTCCTTACTTTCCTGTTCATACCTTACATCTCCTTACTTACCTGTTCATACCTTACATCTCATTACTCTCCTGTTCATACCTTACATCTCCTTACTTACCTGTCCAGACCTTACATCTCCTTACTCTCCTGTTCATACCTTACATCTCATTACTCTCCTGTTCATACCTTACATCTCCTTACTTACCTGTTCATACCTTACATCTCCTTACTCTCCTATTCATACCTTGCATCTCCTTACTTACCTATTCATACCTTACATCTCCTTACTGACCTGTTCATACCTTACATCTCCTTACTCTCCTGGTCATACCTTACATCTCCTTATTTACCTGTTCATACCTTACATCTCTTTACTCTCTTGTTCATACCTTACATCTCCTTACTGACCTGTTCATACCTTACATCTCCTTACTTACCTGTTCATACCTTACATCTCCTTACTCTCCTTTTCATACCTTACATCTCCTTACTCTCCTGTTCAAACCTTACATCTCCTTACTTACCTGTTCATACCTTACATCTCCTTACTCTCCTGTTCATACCTTACATCTCTTTACTCTCCTGTTCATACCTTACATCTCCTTACTCTCTTGTTCATACCTTACATCTCCTTACTTACCTGTTCATACCTTACATCTCCTTACTCTCCTGTTCATAACTTACATCTCCTTACTTACCTGTTCATACCTTACATCTCCTTACTCTCCTGTTCATACCTTACATCTCCTTACTTACCTGTTCATACCTTACGTCTCCTTACTCTCCTGTTCATTCCTTACATCTCCTTACTTACCTCTTCATACATTACATCTCCTTACTTACCTGTTTATACCTTACATCTCCTTACTTTCCTGCTCATACTTTACATCTCCTTACTTACCTATTCATACCTTACATCTCCTTACTTACCTGTTCATACCTTACATATCCTTACTCTCCTGTTCATACCTTACATCTCCTTACTTACCTGTTCATACCTTACATCTCCTTACTCTCCTGTTCATACCTTACATCAACTTACGCTCCTGTTCATACCTTACATCTCCTTACTTACCTGTTCATACCTTACATCTCCTTACTTACCTGTTCATACCTTACATCTCCTTACTCTCCTGTTCATACCTTACATCTACGTACTTACCTGTTCATACCTTACATCTCCTTACTCTCCTGTTCATACCATACATCTCCTTACTCTCCTGTTCAAACCTTACATCTCCTTACTTACCTGTTCATACCTTACATCTCCTTACTCTCCTGTTCATACCTTACATCTCTTTACTCTCCTGTTCATACCTTACATCTCCTTACTCTCTTGTTCATACCTTACATCTCCTTACTTACCTGTTCATACCTTACATCTCCTTACTCTCCTGTTCATACCTTACATCTCCTTACTTACCTGTTCATACCTTACATCTCCTTACTCTCCTGTTCATACCTTACGTCTCCTTACTTACCTGTTCATACCTTACGTCTCCTTACTCTCCTGTTCATACCTTACATCTCCTTACTTACCTGTTCATACATTACATCTCCTTACTTACCTGCTTATACCTTACATCTCCTTACTTTCCTGCTCATACTTTACATCTCCTTACTTACCTGTTCATACCTTACATCTCCTTACTTACCTGTTCATACCTTACATATCCTTACTCTCCTGTTCATACCTTACATCTCCTTACTTACCTGTTCATACCTTACATCTCCTTACTCTCCTATTCATACCTTACATCAACTTACGCTCCTGTTCATACCTTACATCTCCTTACTTACCTGTTTATACCTTACATCTCCTTACTCTCCTGTTCATACCTTACATCTACTTACTTACCTGTTCATACCTTACATCTCCTTACTCTCCTGTTCATACCTTACATCTCCTTACTTACCTGTTCATACCTTAAATCTCCTTACTCTCCTGTTCATACCTTACATCTGCTTACTTACCTGTTCATACCTTATATCTCCTTACTTACCTGTTCATACCTTACGTCTCCTTACTTACCTGTTCATACCTTACATCTCCTTACTTACCTGTTCATACCTTACATCTCCTTACTTACCTGTTCATACCTTACGTCTCCTTACTTACCTGTTCATACCTTACGTCTCCTTACTCTCCTTTCTTTGCTTACTTCCTTACTTCTTTCAATTTCTCTCCCTTGGCTTTCTCTCTAAATATACTATAAGCCCGCTTTTCTCTCATTTCATTGCAATTCCTGTTTGTATTATACTAATTTACCTTTAATTTCTCTATAAACTGGCTACAATTTTTCTTACTATTAAATCATTGTCATATAACTTGTATCTATTCTTAAGTAATGTTTTCATATTATCACTAATCTGATAAAATAATTTCAACTGTATTTTTTTGTATTATTTTTAAAGACTGCATAATTACTATTATTAAACTGTTTTGTAATACTTCGGAGATTTTTCCCCACAGGCCTCCACTGAAAATGGGCTCCGACCAAGTCAGACTTACCCAGTAATAACATGTCAATAAAAATAAATTTATAAATATAGATAAATAGATGTACATAGGTTTACTACTGAAACCTAGAAACTGCATGGTCGACCTATCACATGGTCAACCTGAAATCCTGAATCCAGAACAGCGAAATTCTGTCCAGGTCAAAACTGAATACATTGGCACAAGTAGTTCAATGTATTCAACATAGCAGGAGGTGATGTCAGTCACCCATGCTATGCACCTTCACGTACCATGACATTCCATAGTCAACGGAACATGTATTTTACTATTTTGCAGGGGTCATACCCCCCCATCACCCCCTACAACTTATATATATGCCAACTTCGAGATTGCACTACAGTGAGGAATTGGGCTAATTCCCTGTTTCTCACTGAACCGGGATCTCGGTGCACAATGCCAAACTCAGATATTCAAACTACACTACCAGTTTGCTGTAGTGTAGTCGATGCATTTTGAGTTGGCATTCTGCCCATTTGAAAACTGCCTTTCAACCGCATGCTGGTCAACAGCAGTGACTTTGTGTATTTAATTGTTAACCTGTATATATGCATAAACATATAGTGGGTTTATATTACAACACCGAATGCTGAAAACAGTGAACGGTGTTTCATCAACACATATTCAGTTAACGCTGAAAATGTCGAAATCACAGAACAGCGATTTCTTTCCTAGGAAAATAAATCACTGTTCCAACTCCCCAAAAAAACAACATTAAACACTTCCAAACACATAAACACATACCCTAACCCTAATTATACCCCCCAAAAAAACAGTAAACAACTAAATACACATATGCATGTAACCCAACCATACATCTAACAAAAAAAAAGTAAACATTTTAAAACATATGCACTTATCATAATCCGCACTCTAACCCTAAGGTCAGTAACTCTCACTCATTTACATAAACAATTCCAAACACACTTACCTTAACCCTAATCCTACCCCCCAAACAAATGTAAACAGCTAAAAATACACACACACACACGTAACTCAACCATACATCTAATGCAAAATAAAAAACAGTAAACACTTTTATACATATACACTTACCTTAACCCACACCCAAACCCTAAAGTCAGTAACTGTTGCACAATCATGCTTGGGAGCTATACCGGACAAGGGACCACACTACACTCCAGAACAGGCAAAGCCATGAAGTAGTCAAGCGATTTCTTTCCTAGTTGCTTTGCTGTTTTGCCTGTTCGTCCTACATGTGTCGACAAAAACACATTCGTATGTGTTTTCATCGTTTTAATATGAACCCACATATAACTATAATATATACATAGAAACACAAACTCCAATAAGAAATAAAAGAGTTAAAACTAAAACCTCTCAATGGCTCACCAAAGACACAAAAAACATTATGCTACAAAGGGATAAAACCTGGAAAATCTACCTCCGCAATAAACAACCTGAAACATTACTAAAGTATAAACAGTTGAGAAACCTAGCCAAAAAACAAGTCATTAGAGACAAAAAGTCTTACTACGTCAAACTACAAGAAAATCATGCTAAAAATCCCAAACAATTCTGGAACTCTATTAATTCCCTCCTCAGGCCTGGAACCAGAAACAACCCCTGTCCTGACACCAGTAGATCTGACTCAGAAATTGCAGCACCATTCAATACCTTATTCACCTCTTCCATAGCTGAGCTTACTAAGACCTTTACCAATAATAACCCTCCTCCCCTCCCTGCCCAAATCCTCCCCTTCCCACCCTAATTTTGAACTTAAACCTGTCTCCACCAATTTAATAAAGAAACTCCTTTACAAACTAAAGCCCTGCTCCAATGCCCCTGACAGCATTCCATCCTCCTTCTTAAAAATAGCTTCAGATGCTATTGCCCTGCCTATCAGCATCCTGATCAATAGATCTGTACTTGAATCTTACGTTCCCAAACTATGGCAAACTGCATATATTCTTCCACTCCACAAGGGTGGTAAAAATAACAATGTCTCCAATATCCGCCCCATAGCCATCCTCTCCCCTATCTCCAAAATTCTTGAAAAATGTATCCACCTACAGCTCTTACCATTCCTTACCAAATACCAGCTACTCTCCCCTACCCAACACGGCTTCCGCCCAGGACACAGTACTAACTCCGCCCTTCTCTCCTTCTTACATTCTGTCAATTCAGCCCGTGACTTCGGTAATTTGGTATCTTCTGTTTTGCTGGACCTATCCAAAGCTTTTGATACCATCTCCCATACCCACCTTCTAAATTGTCTCTCTAATCTTAACCTTTCCCAAAAAACCCTTTCTTGGTTTTCCAGTTATCTTTCAAACTGATCCCAAGCAGTGAAATGGGGCCAAGCCACGTCCTCTTTCCTTCCTACTCCCACTGGAGTACCCCAAGGATCCATACTAGACCCTTTGCTATTCAATATCTTTATTAAAGACTTCCATAAAGTCATTCCTAACTCCAAAATTGTACAATACGCCGACGATTCCACTTTGATTTGCTGCGCCACTAACCTAGCAGAGCTCCAATCTCTGACTCAGAATGCCTTCTCTACCACTGAAAACTGGATGCTCCTAAATCACCTCTCTCTTAATGCAAATAAAACCAAGATCCTTCTATTCTCCCCCTCTAAATCATCCCCTCTTGATGTAAACTCTGTTCATATTACCAGCCTTAACAACTCCCCAATAGAGATCGTACCCTCTGCCAAACTTCTCGGTGTCACTATTGACAATCAGCTAAAATTTAACTCCCATATCCAGCTAAACATCAAAAAAACTCACATAAAACTTGGCCTACTTTACAGAAACAACCACTTCCTCTCTTCTTCCTCCAGACTACCTCTTGCCTCTACCTATCTCCTTCCCTCTCTCATGTATGGCTCTCCCCTGCTCACTAACTTATCTTCCACACTTACCTCCAAACTGGAAATATGCTACAACAACATGTCCAGATTTGCCACCAGTGCCAAATCCTCCTCTCACCATTGCAATTCCTTTCACTTCTTAAACTGGCTTGAACTACCCAACCTACTAGACTTTCACCAATTAACCACAGTCCACAAATTATTATTCCAACCCTCAAACTGCCCCGCACTATCCAACATACTGCAACCATATTCCCCCCTCAGACCTCTTAGATCTTCTCACCAAAACCTGATCACCATTCATAAACCTAAGCGCCCAGCTGGCCAGCTTGTCTTATCCTTTACCCTAGCAAAAATGGAATGCTCTGCCATCCTTTCTAAGGACCTGCTACAAACACAATAACTTCAAATCTCAACTTCATTCCTACCCCTACCTAAACAGGAAATGCAACTGCACTCTTCCACCCTTACCTCTCAAACTCTCCTCCCCTTCACTCCTGACTAACCTCTCACCTTCCTAACCTCACTCTCAACCTTCCTAACCTCACTCTCAATTACTAATTTGTACTCATAACTAAATATTACTTCTAGCTATTATACTGTATTCTCATTTATCTATTGAACTAAATTGTAATTGTATTGATTGCTTATTTCTTGGTGAATGAACCATACTGTATGTATTTTTAAAAAATGTGTATCTAAATAAATTTTGTTCTATGTAGCTTTTCTCCCTGTGCCTCCACTGAAAATGGGCCCCCTAGCCCAGTGGACCTCCCTGGTAATCAAACTGAATAAATAAATAAATAAATACACAGTGCAAATGTTTCCATACTGGCACACGTCATATACCTCTCAACCTCTTAGTACAAGAAATCTGGGCAAATGCCCCAAAATAGGGACATATTTTAAATATTGCTCTTATAAGATTAGAAAGTTGTTAGAATAACAGGATTTGTGTTAGCATGCATTTTCTGAAGGATATGAAGTCTGAAACTCAGATGTGTCATTATATAGTGACTTCAGTCTTCACTGATTTGCCAGAAAACCACCAATTTTACAAAGAACTGATCAAAAATATGATGCAAAAATCTGAACATACTGTGAAAATCTGGGCAGTTGACAGGTATGGTGCACGGATACAAAGTTATTCTCCAGAAACAAACAAATCCAGCACTCAAAATAATGTCCACAAATCAGGTTTTACTGGCCAACGGCTTTTAAAACTCACAAACTGGTTTTGCTTAATCAAGCTTTGGCAGTGTGTTCTACTTAACAGACCAAAATCAAATGTTCATATAGGCTAATACCTGCATCACATGATCACTGACCTAGTATTTAAAAACTTCCTGTACATTTTTAACAAAAATTCAAAAAGTACAAAAAAAAATAATATATATATATATATAAAGAATCAAAAGAATATTTCATAGAAAGCACAATCTGATTTTGTAAAAGTTAAATATACTGAAACACAGTGGCCAAAGCTCAGCAGACTTTAAGAAGTCAGCTGTATCACTACTCTTCCTAAACAGGAGAGTCAAGGGTCCGAATAGAGATATGATAAATCAGCAAGCAAAACAGAGTGGTACTGCTGGAATTTAATTCATCCTCAAGTCTTGGTGAGTACCTTCACGAGGTAGAAACCAGTGCAAGGGTTCAGTTGGAGCTATACCGCAAGGGAAAGAACAGGAAACTGTGGCAACTCTGACACAGTCAATGTTGAGGAGTGATAGTTCGGTGAGCTCCCATATGAAAGAGCAATGGATGACACAGGATGAAACTGAAGAGAATGTGGCACACGAAGATGCTCTGCAACTTTCTATAGAATGCCCGCAGGAAATGGAGAACAAAGAATGTGCCCTCAGTTTGGAAGAAAATGATCTAAGAGAAGACTTGCTGGATTTAATAGAGATGGACATACATACAAGATCAATGAAAGAAATAGACTACAGAAAGTCAATAAAACCCAAAAACTTAAAAGTTAGATAAAGCAAATGAACGCAGTCACAAATAACTGTTCATAGAAATTCATGTGATATAACAGAGGTCATCTTCTTTTTCTTTTAGCTGTTCCCATTAGGGGTCGCCACAGTGGATCATCTGTTTCCATTTCTTCCTGTCCTCAGCATCTTGCTCTGTCACACCAACCACCTGCATGTCCTCTCTCACCGCATCCATAAGCCTTATCTTAGGCCTTCCTCTTTTCCTCTTACCTGGCAGCTCCATCCTTAGCATCCTTTTCCCACTATACCCAGCATCCCTCCTCAGCAGATGTCCAAACCACCCACACCTCTCAACCTGTTAATGCAAAAAATCTGGACAAAAATTGACAAAATGGGGAAATAGGGACATATTTAAAATATTGCTCTTATAAACTTAGAAAGTTGATAGAGTAACAGGATTTGTTTTAATATACATTTTCTGAAGGATTTGAAGTCTGAAACTCAAATGTATGTCATTAGTTAGTGACTTCAATCCTGAGATAATTCCAGTGATTTGCCAGATAAAAAAGAGGAACAGGCCAAAAATATGAGCCAAAAATCTGTACAGTTGAGAAGTACGAAACCACCACAATCTTGCCTCTCTGGCTTTGTCTCTAAACTGTCCAACCTGGGCTGACCCTCTAATATACTTATTCCTTATCCTGTCCACCCTTGTCACACCCAGTGCAAATCTTAACATCTTTAACTCTGTCATGTCCAGCTCTGACTCCTGCCTTTTTGTCAGTGCCACTGTCTCCAACCCATATAACATAGCTGATCTCACTACCCTCTTGTAAACCTTCCCTTTCACTCTTACTGGTACTCGTCTGTCACAAATCACTCCTGACACTCTTCTCCACCCACTCCACCCTGCCTGTACTCTCTTCTTCACCCCTCTTCCACACTCACCATTACTCTGAACTGTTGATCCCAAGTATTTAAACTCATCCACCTTTGCCAGCTCTACTCCCTGCATCCTCACCATTCCTCTGTCCTCCCTCTCATTCACGCACATATATTCTGTCTTAGTCCTGCTGACCTTCATATCTCCACCTCTCCAGGGTCTTCCCAACCTGTTCCCTACTTTCACTACAGATCACAATGTCATCTGCAAACATCATACTCCATGGGGACTCCTGTCTGATCTAATCTGTCAAACTGTCCATCACCATTGCAAATAAGAAAGGGCTCAGAGCTGATCCTTTATGTAATCCCACCTCCACCTTAAATGTATCCGTCACTCCCACCACAGACCTGACCATTGTCACATTACCCTCATACATATCCTGTACCACTCCTACATACTTCTGTGCCACTCCCGACCTCCTCATACAATACCACAACTCCTCTCTAGGCACCCTGTCATATGCTTTCTCTAAGTCCACAAAGACACAATGCAACTCCTTCTGACCTTTTCTGTACTTCTCCATCAACACTCTCAGAGCAAACATCGCATCTGTAGTGCTCTTTCCTGGCATGAAATCATACTGCTGATCACTAATCATCACCTCCCTTCTTAACCTAGCTTCCACTACTCTTTCCCATAACTTCATGCTGTGACTGATCAGTTTTATCCCTCTGTAGTTACTACAGCTCTGCACATTACCCTTATTTTTAAACATCAGTACCAAAACACTTTTTCTCCACTCCTCAGGCATCCTCTCACTTTCCCAGATTTCATTAAACAATCTGGTTAAAAACTCTGCTGCCATTTCACCTAAACACCACCATGCTTCCACAGGTATGTCATCTGGACCAACAGCCTTTCCATTCTTCATCCTCTTCATAGCTGTCCGTACTTTCTCCTTGCTAATCTGTTTCACTTCCTGATTCACTATCCCCACATCATCCAACCTTCTTGCTCTCTCATTCTCTTCATTCAGCAGCCCCTCAAAGTACTCTTTCCATCTGCTCAACACACTCTCCTCACTTGTGAGCACGTTTCCCTCATTATCCTTTATCACCTTTACCTGCTGCAAATATTTCCTAGCTCAGTCCCTCTGTCTAGCCAATCAGTACATGTCTTTTTCTACCTCTTTAGTGTCCAACCTTTCTTACAGCTCTCCATACGCCTTATCCTTAGCCTTCGCCACCTCTCTCTTTGCCATGCACCTCATCTCTTTATACTCTTGTCTACTTTCTTCATCTCTCTGACAATCCCACTTCTTCTTCTGCAACCTCTTTCTCTGTATACTCTACTGTACTTCCTCATTACACCACCAGGTCTCCTTGTCTTCATTCTTCTTTCCAGACGTCACACCAAGCACCCTTCTAGCCATCTCCCTTACTAGCTCTGCTGTAGTTATCCAGCTATATGGTAACTCTTCACTGCTACACAGTGCTTGTCTTAACTCTTCCCTGAACTCCATCTCACAATCATCCTTTTTCAATTTCCACCATTTGATCCTTGGTGCTGCCCTCACACGCCTCCTCTTCTTGATCACCATTGACATCCTACAGACCACCATTCTATGCTGCCTAACTACAATTTCCACCTGCCACCACTTTATAGTCTCCAGTCTCCTTCAGACTGGCCCTCCTGCATAGAATATAATCCACCTGTGTGCATCTTCCTCCACTCTTGTATGTCACACTGTGTTCCTCTGTCTTGTTAAAATATGTATTCACTATAGCCGTGTCCATCCTTTTTGCAAAATCCATTACCATCTGATCTTCTGCATTCTTCTCCTTAACACCATACCTAACCATCACTTCCTCATCCCCTCTGTTCCCTTCACCAACATGCCCAATGATATCTGCTCCAATCACCACTCTCATCCTTGGGTACAGTCATCACGACTTCATCCAACTCACTCCAAAATGTTTCTTTCTCATCCGTTGCACACCTAACTTGTGGAGCATATACACTAACAACAGTCATCATTACACCATCATACTGTGCAGCTAAATCAACAGATAAAGTCCCACACAAAAACACGGGGTAGTAAGGGAAAGGACAGGAAGCAATCAAACAATCAAATGCCATCACGGAAGTGTCAAATAGAGAAAACTATAAAGCAATTAAGACAAGAAGTGTCACTGCTAGAAGCATATAGGTCAGGGAACAGATCAACAAAAGTACTCAGAAAGAGACGTGATAAAAGCAATGCATAGTATCAGAACAGATCAGGATCTATCATGCACTATCACAAATAATAAACTAAAAATATCAGCACAGGCAGAAAATCTTAGAAGATATGCAGATAAATGTAAAGGAAAAGAACAAAATAAGCAATTTATTGATGACCCAAAAAAAGTTTTATAGAGAATTGTGAAACAAGGCAAAAGGAATTTACTAAAAAAGAAACATTTTGGAGAAATACCTGTGAAGATCCTGTGAAACATAACAAAGATGCTGAATGGATAGAAGAAGTAAAAGAAAGAATAAGAAGTTTAAAGGTACAAGATATGAAATGGGATGAAGTAACAGCTACAGAGACTGAAACAAAGTTAAGAAAAGCCTCTAAATGGAAAACCCAGGCCCAGATGCAGTACCTAACCTCTGGCTAAAAGTATTAACATCTTTACATGAAGATTTAGCCACGAATAGGGACTATTTATATGCACACCCCAAACAGACACCAACCTGGTTAACAACAGGAAAAAAAATGCTGCTACTTAACAGTGAACCTGCAAGCTACCCTAAAAATTATTGACCAATAATTTGCCTTCTGACGATGTATAAACTATACACTGGAAATTATGGTGACAGGGTTTAGTCATTTAAAAGAAAACTCATTCAAGGCAATAGAACAAAAGGGTAACAAAAGAAAGTGATATGGAACAAAGGATCATTTGTTGTTCAATAAAATCATAATGGAGAACTGTAGGAAGGGGAAGAATCTAAGTATGGCATGGACTGACTGCAAAAATGCACATGATATTACCCCGCATTCATGGATAAAGGAGTGCTTAAAAATGTATAAGATGCACCCTACACTGATCGACTACATTACAGTGACTATCAAACAATGACAAACCACTTTGCAATTAAGCTATGATAAAGGACAAATTATTTTTCCAAGGATAAAAATTCAAAGAGGGATTTTCTAGGAGGATTCTTTGACACCACTGCTCTTTTGTCTTGCCCCTTAACCCACTACGCTGTCTTCTTAACAGATTAGGTTTGGCTACAATTTGGGTCACAGAAAACAACAAAGTATAAAGACTTCTCGTCTTCTTTTTGTGGATGTTAGTGCATCAGATGAGGAACTGAAAGTGCAGCAGCAAGTGGTCAAAAGTTTTTCAAATGATATAAGAATGTCATTTGGCCTTGATAACCATGCAAAAGCACCTTTAAAGCAAGAAAGCTGCAGTACCAAGAAAACATCAGCCTGGGGCAGGAATGTGATACAAAAGAACTTGAGCAGAAATGAGTTTATAAATATTTGGGAATGATGAAATATCTACAATAAAACATGAACAAATGCAAATAAACCTTTTTAAGGAGTATTTTAGAAGACTAAAATTAATATTGAAAATGGCACTGACATCTAGGAACAAAGTCCAAGCTATAAACCAATTTGCTCTTCTTGTCCTAAGTTACAATTTTGGGGTGATTGGCTGGCCCCAAAATGTGTTGGATCAGTTGGACAGGAAAACAAGAAGGATGTTTCATGCTTATTAAATGAGTTATAAAAATCATTGTATACCAAGACTATATATTCTTTGTTCTGAAGCAGGTATGGGCCTCCTCGAAACTGATTACTTGTATAGATCTGTAATCGTAGGACTGCATACATATCTGCTGACCACACAAAACCCAAATGTAGTGAAAGCTTTAAAGCATGAGAAGAACAAGTCTAAGATGACTTCCCTTGCTCTGTTTAGTTAAGCAGGAATGGAAAGCAGACCAGAAGTGGATAAAACTCAGACAGCAACTGAATGTGCCAAAAAACAAAAGAAAGAATATAGAGTGAAGAACAAGATGAGAAGGCAATCAATGTGGAAAATGCATAAACATAGTTACAAGTATAGAAACCTCTTGGAACAACCTCATGTTGATCAGGCTCAAATGCAGGAATGATTATGGAGAGGTGAATTTAAACCAAAAGAAGAAAGGATTATATTGCCAGCCCATGACGGTGGACTACTTACATGTTGGTTTACAAAGTCCCTTGAACATGTGGGAGAAAGAGACAAATGTAGGTTTTGCAAAACAGAATTGGAAACATACATCTTGTTGCTGGTTGTGATATACAAATGCCAGAAGGACTGTATACTGAAAGGCATAATAATGTGGCAAGACTGTTGCATTGGGGATTGTACTAACATTATAATACTGAAGTAGCTAAAAAACATTGAAAACATGAGCCACAAAGCATTTTAGAAAATGATGAAATTTATGTCACATGGGATCACCCGTTAGCAACACTTCAAAAAATAAATGCGAGGAAAACTAGGTGTAGTAGTCCACGAAAAGAAGATAAAAGTAGCATTGATCATTAAAATTGCTGCACCCACTGATTGCAGAGTCTTATGAACAGAGACAAAAGTCATAAAATTCCAGGATTTGCAGGCAGAAATGACAGCAAGGTGGAAGAAGGCTACACAGACAGCTCCAATAGTAGTAGGAGCAATGGGTCTTATAAAAAAAAATTTACAGTGGTACTTAGATATGTTACCGATACATGTAACTCCATATGAATTGCAGAAGGAGTCAGTACTGGGCACATTGCAGGTACTGCGAAGAGCACTTCTGCCTAACATCAAAGACCGAAAAAATACTAATTTTATTTACTTATTTATTTATTTATTTATTTTACATTTGTTAACCGGGTTAGTCCAGCTGAGCGTTTAGCTCGTTTTCAGCGGAGACCAGAGGAGAAAAGCTCCGCAGTCAGTATTTACATTTTACTTACAATCAATTAAGACATTTTTATTTGCAGCTAAACAAATAGTTAAAGAGATAACATTTACAATAAATCATACAGAAGACAGTTGGGTACAATGTCTGAAATCTTACCGCAAAAACTTAGGTACAATGTCATGAAAGGAATACAGCGTTCATAATTCCAAAGTGATTATATACAGTATAGGTACAGAAGGAATAGTAAGGGGATGAAGTGGTTAAACATAGAGACAAAGAGGTAGATGTTTATTAAGCTAGACAGTGGAAGAGAATGGAGGGTGGAGGAACAGAAGCTAAGGTAGGGTAGTTTCAGGGAGGATGACTACAGTGGCAGGACCATTTATTTTTTAGGTATCTCCGAGTGGCTAGTTTGAAATGCTTGATTTGGTCAGGAGACCTAATTTCTAGGGGTAATTGGTTCCAAGCTGCATCAGGGTTATAGTTATAGAGTAAACACCCTGTTTTGGTTTTGGGTTTATAGATCTGTAGGAAGTCCTGGTCTGAACTACATAGTGTCCTGGTTGGGGAATATTTAGCTATAATAGATAGAAGGCTAGGGCAGAAAGATGGTAGATAGAGGATGGAGTGGATAATTTGCAGTTGATGTAGTAGCAGCCAGTCCAGTTGTTTAAGGGATAGGCAATGGTGTGACTTGTAGGTAATTTCATAAACTTTAATTATACTTTGACTTAGGAATGAGGTTCATTCCCGTCATGGTATTAGAAACCCAAAAGACTTGGAGAAATTAAAAAAAGAGAGAGTCAAAGGTATTCCAGCACTACATACAGGGCATCAAATTCTGACGATATATTCCAAGGGAGAAACTATGTTTATTGCAAAACCAAAGTAAAATATTTTTATCTGCAAGCCTAACAAAAACAAAGACATGCTAGATCACCCAATGTCAAAGCTATGCCTCCAGAAGCCCAAAGGCACTCAGAAAAAACAACACCTAACACCACACATACTGTCACTCTCTTAGTGGAACCACAAACACTAAGCCTCTAAGACAAGCAAACTCACTTCCCAGGACTCTCATCACTGGGAACTCCATTGTAAGATATACTGATGCCCCTCTAACCAGCCTGAACAAGGAGATGATAACTGTTAGTTGCTTATCTGGAGCATGGATCCGCCAAGTCATGCATGCACTCAAGTCATTACATGACACGTACCAGTATGATTCCATCAAAATACACTTAGAGATTATGAGATGTGCCTCCATGGACTGTATGAAGAGAGACATTATGGAGCTATCAGACTATGTGTCTCAGGTTGGTATGAGCCTGGCATTGAGAAACATATTACCATCTCAAGGATGATGCCACAATACCAGCAGGTATGAGACTAGCACTGAGCAGCATCCTACCATCTACAAGGATGATGTCACGCTACCAGCAGGTACGAGCCAAGCATTGAACAACATCCTCACATCTCCAAGGATAATTTCACAATACCAGCAGGTACTAGCCTGGCGCTGAGCAGCATCCCACCATCTCCAAGGATGATGCCACAATACCAGCAGGTACGAGCCTGGCACTGAGCAGCATCCTACCATCTCCAAGGATGATGCCACAATACCAGCAGGTATGAGCCTGGCACTGAGCAGCATCCTACCATCTCCAAGGATGATGCCACAATACCAGCAGGTATGACCCTGGCACTGAGCAGCATCCTACCATCTCCAAGGATGATGCCACAATACGAGTAAAAACTGGATGTCTTTGTAGTGTCATTCTAAGGGGATCCAATATTTGTCAGCTGGGGAGGACATGGTTGACAGACCACTTTACTTTGCCAAGGATTGTTGGCACCTCTCCCCTCTAGGTTTTTGATTACTGGCTAAACCTTTATTCACCCCATTGTGCCTATTTTAGGCAATGTCAAATTAACAAAACTACCTGCATAGCAAAATCAACTCAACTGAACTTCAGTGTTACTGCTCAATGCCAGGAGCCTAGACAAAAAAAAATACACTCAAACTCAAGAATATAGACATCTGTGCACTTACCAATGTATGGTTTAAAACTGCAGACAGTGTCTTCCACACTGTTGGACCAGTAGCTGCTCAGACAAGGGATAAAGTAGGAGGTGTCTCAGTATACATCAGTAACAAGCATGCCTCTAGGATGGTCAAACAGGGTCATGTGCTGGAGTTGATCCATGTACAGATCACCATAGACAAAAGTCCATACTATACTCTAGCCAGCTATAGGTCACTCTCAATATCCCAAGAATCTCACAGTGCACATTTCAACCTACTAGAGACACTTAACCATCCAACCTAACACCCTAGTCATGGGAGACTTTAATTACCACTCTATAGACTGGGAATCCTACACAACCTCAAATTTACAGGCACAGAGATTCCTGGACTTCATAAATACAAACATCCTTGACCAAATAGTGAATATGCCCCCTACAGGCTCCAACATACTGGTCCTTATGATTATAAATGTGGGAGAATGCTGAACCCCCAAATGTCTCATCCTCCCTGGTAAGGTCCGAGCATAAAGATGTCTCCTTCAAAATCAACTGTGTAATCCCATTAAAACCAGTAACAGTTAAGAACTATTCCAAGACAAATTACCTCTTAGTAGGTGATGTGTTGTCAAAATTCAATGCTCCTCCAAACTCAGAGAACTTAGCAGCCTATGTTGAATTGCTCTCAGGAACTCTGCCTCGACCAATATGTGTCCAAGGTAGCAAGGAAATCCTTCTATGTTACTCAAATTACAAGCAAGGGCATGGCATCTAGGTCCAGAGAGGTCATCACACCACTGTACTCGTTCCTCATCATACCCATCATAGAGTATAATACCCCCTTCAGAAAGTAGCTGACCAGTCACATGCAGCAACTGGAACATCCACAAAAGTTACAGTTACAAAAAGAATACAGGGAGTAAACACAGTGTCCTACTCTGATCACCTCAAAGCCCTGTTTTTTTACTCAGTATCATACAGACACAAGAAATGTGATTTTTGCCTGGCATACTGGACTTCCCTTGACCTTGTTTTGATGAACCTTTTACACATTGACAAAACAAACAGCATTAGAACTACTAGATTTAAAGAACTAAATTTTGCTTGTGACATAAATCGGATATGTTGGAGACAGATCTGTTTCTCTCAGAATTCCCATTCTCTGGAACAGGATCCCCATCCATGTGAAGCAGAGTTCCTTCCTGTCTCTGTTTAAGTACAATGTGGACAAATGGATGGGTAATCGGAAATTCACCCCTGATCTGTTTCTTATCACTCTGATGGACAGAGGCAGCCAGTAAATCACCGCCTATATAAATAAAATTTGTGGTCACATTTGGGATGCATAGGTAAGCTTATCCGCCCTAGCAGGTTTTAGCCTAGTTATCACCTATGAACCTCTGTCACCACATGGTCAAAACAAGTAATGGTACAAGGCAGGTAGGAAAAAATATACAATAAATTAACCAGAGCAGAAACCCCATGTGTGAAATAAACGAGCATTTCAATAACAAAGACATCCATTACCAACATACAACTCACCAAGCTATAACAAGTTTGCTGCATCACTGTACTCCCTTAGTCTACTCTGGTATGATGAAACGAGGTAAGCCTAAAGCATTCCTGCTGTCCATGTAAAAGGGGGGGGGGGTAACTTCACAGCCAAATATTCCAGAAAAGGACACGACTAAAAAGTGCCCTTTGCAAAAAAAAGCAAAAGCTTTTCTTCCGCAAGTAAACTATGCAACAGTTACTTTTGCTGCCCTCATGTGGTCAAAATCAATAATGCAAGGAAACATTCCATCAAACAAATATATGACCTAGACGCAATATATATGTATAACATCAACAAATATACAACTCCCCCAACTAAAACATATATTATATACAATTTTAATCCTGCTCCATAAACAAATAATCAGATATGCTGATTTAAGCCTACATATATATATAGGCTCCATTCAACCACTCAAACTCTCAAAAGTTCAAGTGCTTGAATCATCAACTACAGAGTTTGAAAAAACACTTTTCAAATGCTGCCGTTGTTCAGCAGTGTGAGATTGCAAAACAGTGGTGATCAGTGTCCGAGCTGGACCTCCCCACATTGCAACAGCATAGTAGGATGGCCTAGGCACATAAGGAAGTATTATTACCTCGCAGGTAGACCAGGTGACCATCACAGAACTCATCTAGGCAGGTACAACAAAACCCTGGGACAGCAGCATAGAAGCAAATGGGAAGATGCTATCAGGTGCCTACGCAGTTTGTTCTAGGCAGGCCATATGATCGCTGCCTTCTCGCTGGACACTATGAACTTTCATTACTCATCCTATTTCTGGTGGGACAACACTTGGTATTCTATTAACTATAATGTATGTCCAAGTGCTACTCTGATAATTTATGAAGTTTGTTTTAGCTGTATTCTTTATTTTACTGTTTTAATACCTTTATCTGTTTTCTTGTTGATTGTAAATAGTTATTCATTTGCAATAAGAAATAGCAGTAGTGATCTGGGAATTTGCCCTTTCTTCACTGTGGTGAGATCTCAGAATTGGTATACATATAATTAATGGGGGGCATGGAGGTGCAGACCATACATGGGGGTACAGGGGCTTTTGCCCATCCTGCAAAAGAATGTTTTTTGTTTTGCTTCAAATCTTTCTGATTCAAGGTATGCTGTATTTGAAGGTTTGTGATTTAAACTGCTATATGTCTTCGCATTTGAACTTTTGGCAGTTCAAATGTATGTCACACACATATATGGATGGATATATATATATATATATATATATATATATATATATATATATATATATCTATAATGTACACATGTACATGTATACATATAGCTATAGCTACAGATATATGTAAAATGTACATATGCTCAGACATGCACATACAAACGCATACACAAATATCTAGCTATATAAACATACATTTATATGGAAAGCACTATTTTTGTCTAACAGCACTTTTGGTGACATCTATTCAGTTGACACAGTTAGGTCAACTAAACAGATGGTCAATAACTATTGACAAAAGTAGCAGATCAGACGATCTTGGGGTTGGGAAATTTACCCTTTCCTTGAGAACTGTGCAATCTTGGTATTAGAATATATAATTAGCAGGGGATGTGGGGGACTTTCCCCCCTACAAAAAACAAGGTTTTGGTTTTCATTTTGTTTGGTGCATGCTTAGAAGCCTGTCAGCGTGTATAATGTTGATCATTTGGTGTTGATATTATTCACGTTGATATTGGTGCTATTCAGTAAAGGTACCTCACAACCTCTTAGCTCAGGAAATCTGTACAAAGCCAAAATTAGTGGGGGGCAAGAGCCCTAGAAGAGGGACATATTTCAAATAGTGCTCTTATAAACTTGCTGGAATAACAGGTGTTGTGTTATTGGATGCTTTTTGTGAAGGATATGAAGTCTGAAACCCAAGTGTATGTCATTATTTAATTACTTAAATATTCTGTGATTTGCAAGAAGACCACATATTTTATGAGGAAAAGACCAAAAATATGAGGCAAAAATCCAGACAGTTATAATGTCCATCGAGTAGTGCAGCTATATCTTTTATGAATATATTCTGAAGATATGGTATCTCACTATTTGGTATCTGTGGAGCAATTGCATTTAGGTTCATAGGGTCATAGGATGATACTAGGCTATTGGCCTGGTGGCCCTTATAAGCCTAGCCAAGAATTTGCCCATGTTCCCTCAAAGTCAGCACCTGTTTCCCCTGTTCAGCAGAGACACAGGTGGGATCCCAGGGGTATATTTTCTGTTTCCCGTCCAGGTTCCTTTAAAGAGGGCTAGAGCGGTACTCTGCTTGATATGGAGAGGGAGTCTATTCCACAGATGAGGGAGTCTTTGGAACACAAATCTGTCCCACCAAGAAGTTCTATTAATGTCACAGACCAGGTTAACATCTTGCATGTGGGTTGTGCGAGTGGAGTTTGACTTACAGATATGCAGCAACTCCATCAAGGCTAGGTCTGAAATGGCCTTGTATGCCAGACACAGTTCACCTCTGAGCAGTCTGTATGAGACTTAGTAGAGGGACAGGGCTTTTAGCCTATCTGTATAGGATAGGTGTTTGAGACCTTGAATTATCCTGGTCAGAAACCTCTGTGGTCTCTCCAACCACTGCATGTGTTTGGCAAGGTACATGCCGAAGGGGGCATTGCACTCGATAACAGGTCTGATAAGGGAGGAGTACAGGGATGTTATGACCTCCTTGTTCCTGGATGAAATACCCTTATTTATGAAATGGGCCATGTATAAAGCCTTCCATACAATGGAGGTAATGTGGTGGTCAAAAGTCAGGTTGCTGTCAACCTGAGTGCCCAAGTCCCTCACGACTGATTGCATGCTTAGTAGATTGTTATTAATATGATAATTAGTGGGGATGCCATTTTCTCCAAAGGGGATAATGATGCATTTCATGGCATTTAGTTTGAGGCCATGCTTCTGGCACCAGTCATTGGTTTTAGTAAGGCCCTCTTGGAGGATGTTCACATCACTAGGGGAATTTAAGACAGCACCCAGCTTGCAGACATCTGCAAACTCGGTCAGTCACAGACCACTGGTTTTGGCTTGCACCTCAGAAAAGTATATCCCAAACAGTAGAGGCCCAAAGACCGATCCTTGGGGTACATCTACTTTGACTGAGTAGGTTCTATCAGTTAGCTACCCATCTGGTAACGTATAGGTTGATGCCTAGCTGGGAGAGTTTATCTATTATGCCCGAGTGGGGAATAGTGTTAAAGACTTTGGTTAGGTCAAGATAGGCGGTGTGCACCATCTTCCCCTCAGCCATGGCTTTGGTGACTGTTTCAAAGAAGTCAACCAAGTTTAGCAGACATGATCTCCCATTGACAAAACCAAACTGTGTGGGGGTCAAGCATTTGGAGGTTGCCAATGTCCTTGTTTATAAGTACCATAATAATGTGTTCCATGGCCTTGCAGATCAGGCTAGTTAGGCTGATGGGCCTATAATTGCCTGGGTCAGTGGATGCTCCACCTTTATGTAGAGGGATGACAGTGGCTGTCCTCCATTCAGCTGGGATGAAGGTGGTGCTCAGGCTTTGGTTGAATAGGGTGCCTAAAGGAGATGAGAGCTTGTGCCTGAATTCATGTAGGATACAGCCAGGGATGTTATCGGGTCCAGTGGAGACTGTATTATTTGCTTTTGAGAGGGCATTAATGACCTGCTCCCTGGTGATGGGGGAGAGGGGGCAGGTGCTGGAGATGTCCTGGTTTACTGATGGGGGGACGGGGGGGGGGTGAAGTTTTCACTGAAGCTGTCTGCCAGCAGGTTGGCTATAGCTATGGCATTTGTGTATGTGGTGTTATTGATCACCAGTTCAGAGCAGATTTGGGTGTTGCCTTTGAGATTGCGGACATATTTGAAGAAGGTCTTGTGATTTTCCTTGGTGGATGTGGCCAATTTGGACTCAAAGTTAGCCTTAGAGGATTTCACCAGTGACCTTATTTGCTTGTTTTTTCTATGAGAGATTTTGTTTTATTTTTGAATTTCATCACATTATTGAATTTCCTGCTATTTTCAGGAATGGCATTCCAACACACAACCTTTGGGATGTTTTTTATAGGAGTAGGCAGTCTGTATGTGATTTCCCCTTGAAAAATAACTTCAGAACATTTTAAGGTAATACATTTGTTCACTTTTGAATAATCTACTTATTAAGTGGAAGGCATTTAAGAGTGATGTGTCTCTACCTGGCACTACAAGACAATGATATTTAGAAAGTGTGTTACAGTGGTTGATGGAATATTTTAGTTTTGTGGTATGGTCTCCTCTGTCAAAGGCATATTTCTTGGCTAGAAAAATAACACTGATAAACAACATGTTCCCTGGGATTCAGGAAACTCTGTGTAGGCTTCGCTTACATGTTGGAGAGGTAAGCAGCTGTACTAATTACATATTCATGCCCTGTACCGCGTATAAAAGTAAATGAGCACAGTTTCATGCCTGGTAACAGCGTTGCCAGCCAGGAAACCGTGTAAAGCAACATGGATAGGAAACCTGTTTACATCAGAGCACAGTAGGTCTGCACAGAATGCCACAATGGTCACCAGGGCTTAACATACAGTTATAGCCCTCAACCTCTTAGTCCAAGAAATCTGGACAAAGCCTAACATAATGGGGGACAATGAACCAGAAAAAGGGACAGATTTTATATATTTGCGCTTTTAAACTTAGAAATCTGCTAGAATAACAAGGTTTAAGATACATTTTCAGAGGGATTTGAAGTCTGAAACTCAAATGTATGTAATTATTTAGTGACTTCAGTCCTGAGATCACCCAGTGATATGGCAGAAAACCACAAATTTTATCAGGAAAAGACCAAAAGGTATAAGGCAAAAATCTGGGCATTCTGTGAAAATCTGGACAGTTGAGAGGTATGATTATGTATATGGTCCAAACGCAGTACAGGATAGTGTATACAGTGCAGAGTATTGTGAAATCCCATTCCAGGCATTCTGTACAAAAGTTGTGTAAATGATCTGTAAGGATACATGGACTGCCGTGTAAAATAAACACTTGGGAACTGTAGGAATGATCACAGGGAAAGAGGACAGGTGAAACAACCTAATGTACAGCAGATGAGGGCATGTCAATAGACGACAGTTGTAGCAGAAACACCAGTCACATAACAATATTGTACAGAAAGGAATGCACAGTGAAAATGTGTATGATGTGACTGTCACACGAGGTGACACAACAATGGGGATGAAGTCTGTGTCAGATAAGCATCCTTACATGAATAATACAGAACACATCTAACAGGGATGTCATATACAATTGGTGTGGGGTGCATATTATGAAGCTGTACAAACGGATTTGCCTGAATATGAGTGTAATCTCAGCAGAGGTCTCCAGCAAGTGGACACAGGTAAAGGTTCATGGACAACAGTAAAAGAAGCAAGCAAAATCACAGTCAATATCAGAATAATACAACCAGTAATCCCATGTGTCTGACATAAAATATGTGATTTAGACTGATCAGAGTTGGTTCTGCACAAACACACCTGTACAACTATTAAGATATGTTCACACTCTATGAGGGTAACCATGCACACTGTCCTGGCACTGTAACATCTGCTGGAGGTGTTAGGAGGTATACTACTGTACCTGTATGTGACATTATATAGAATCAATACAGTCTAGTTGGCTGGTGTGCATGGCAGACATATATGGCACAAGCCACACTGCCACAAATGTTACCCATGCCAGTAATGTTGTCAAACAGCTATGCATGTACTGTGTACATCACCAGAACAAGTAGCACACATGCATCTGGTGTAACAACTTGATGGGAGCTCCACACCATCAGACAGTAATGTTTATGCCGCAAAACGCATACGTAGGTATGGCCAATAAGATGTGTGACAAGTCACTGTTGCAAAGGTGGTACACTTCAGTTACACATCACTGGAAGATGTGTAGGGAGGTACATGAAGAAGGGTGCATTGTACTCAGTTACTGGTGCAATGAAGGTTGTGAACTATAGATGTATATGGCCTGTGATATGGATGTGCTTAACATACTCAGTAGTTGTGTTACATACAAGAGAGTAGTCAGCACTGTGGCCACAGGGTGTGATGTCTACATTATTCTTTGGTTGTTGTTTTCCTGTTGTAACATATCCCCCCATATTTTTGTTTCATTGCAGGTATTGTCATGGCTGTGGTTGCAATTTTTGGTGTGTGTAGATACTGCCTGTATTATAGTGATATCACAGTTGGAGTCAATGATCGCCTATAATCTGTAGTCCTTCTGACAGCTGTGTGGAGACAGAATGTGTATGCAATTTGTGACATCTGTGACTTAAATAAAGGACATGAAAGGGCCTAGCAAACAACCCTGACATATGGACATGATCACTGGACCTGAGATATAGGTCACTTCACAAATTTCAACACAATTAGATGTATGTGATACAGTGGGCTCCCCACCTGGTTATATAGCTGTTTATGGTCACATCTGAGAGTGCTGACTGAATACCTCAGTGTGGATTTGTGTCAAATGCCTTGTGCTTATCAAGTTCAAAAGGATGATACTGTTGTCATCAAACATGCCCTTGATGACCTCTTTGAGGACATCTAACAGATGTAACAGACATGCTGTAGCATTAATAACTCACACAGGTGTGTTGCACACAGCCAGGATATTACTAGTGCCCATTTAGTAAAGGTCCATGATTATATGTTGGTGTACCTCACAGATGAGGAGGATTAGGATGCATCTATGCATGCATGAGTTGGGGCATTGGGTGCTGTTTTTCCCACTCACACGGATGCATGCTGATGTACACCCCCCTATAGGAACATAGTCTGTGTGGATGGTGTGTTGAAGTGTGTATTCAACTGTGTTGGGAAGGTGTTTGTGCTGAGTCATGCTATAGGTGCTCTGTGATGTTGTCCCCGCCCATTGGTTCTGTGGGATAGCCCTGGATGGAGGTAAGACAGCGCATACTGCCTGTCCTGATCTGGCCTAGGGTTTGGGCACAATCCCCCATGCAGGTATCATTGAGAAACAATCCCATCTGGGGATAAACCCTTATGTCACTAGATGGGTAACTGACTGGCTCACAGACAGAACACATACTGTGAAAGTTTGTGAATCAACCTGTACCAGTTGAGCTGCCACCACTGGCAAATCCCAGGAATCTATGCTTGGCCCTTTACCGTTTGAAATCTATTTTTCGACAGTTCAGGCTAATGTATATGGTCTTTGGCTTACCATGTTTGCTGATTCTTACATATTGGATGCAATCATTGAGTCCACCATTGATGATAACATACTACAGGAGGGGCTAACACATGCATACTGTATACAATCATTGAGTCCACCAATGATGATTTACTACAGGAGGAGCAATTGGTGACAAAGCCACACAGTCTGCAAATAAATGCAGAAATGTGCCTTTATTTTGTCCTTGTGCAAAGTGGAATTCCCTGCTAATTACAGCATTGATAACAGTACCACTATGCTGAAACTCAGTGATGCAAGACCTGGGAACACACATAGATAGCAATCTGATCTTCGACCACCAAGTGTCCACACTGGTATTGAAAGCCCTGTGTTGTGCACATCATAAGTCATGCCATCATATTCAGATCTGAGGATTATGCTACAGCTCTGTACTCAAACCTCATCAGAACACTAATAGAGTATAATTCTCTCTTTTGCATGTACCTCAACAGACACATGCAGCAGCTAGAGAGACCACAGGGGTTTCTCACCAAGAAAACACAGGGCCTACAAACCATGCCATGACATATGTTGATAGATTGAAAGCCATGTCACTGTAATCTGTATCATATAGGATGAGGTGACTTCTGCCTGGCTTCTAGACCAGTCTCTGACACTGCCTGGTGGGAATAGTGCACATCCACAAATATGATATACCTGATGACATCAGCAGTGTCTACTGAGAAGACTATTGTAATAGCAGTGTCCCACATGCTGCTGTAAAAGACTCTCTCTAATGTCAAGCAAGTGCATGCGCACACGCACACACACACACACACACACACACACACACACACACAACTGACTGCAGTGAAACATAATCCCTACCTATCTAAGTACACAGACTAGAGAACAAAGTATTTTAAGCAAGTTCCATAGCAGAAGTCTGACTTTGACAAGGCTGCAGGACAACTTACAGTGGATGACATCAGCAGTGAATGTTGCAGGGATGTTGGGAGGCCAGCATGAAATGGATTAGATATGTGCAAGTGTCAAAATACTGCTGATCCATGGAATTTGGGGGGGGGGTAACTGTAGGATACACGCTTATGCTCTTCTGGCTAGATAGAGACACAGACACACACCCCAGCTGACTGCAATGAGTGCAGAACCCCTACACAGTGGTGGATTTAGGCCTTGGTGCAGGAATCCACCCCCTCCCTTTTTAAAAGCTCTTGTACTTTTGCATCTTAAAAAAAAAGAAATATGCTGTTCTTTTAAATCAGTTAATGTGTTAATGTACTGTCATAACAGTAGACCTTACTTTTTCAATTTACCAACACTTTTTTTATTGCTTGCATCAACCTGAAACAGCAGTATAGATGACTGCATCACTTTATATACTTTTCAGTTTGTGGCATGGTTTTGCCCACTCATCATAAATGCTGTTTGTCTTGATGTTTTACATGTATTTGCATTAAGGGCACGCTCAATGGTTATATTCTCTTTGAAAACACAAAAGATCTGCAAAAAGACTGCACTGCTGGTTGTCCTATTCAGCTACAAAATGAGCAAGTGATACCAGCTGCTTAGCTTACCCCTTAATGTATTTCAGTGCAGCTAGCCTCAAAAGAAACCAGACAAAATATGTTCAGCAGGTTCTACAAAGGATGAACAACAAACTGTGCAAAAACATTTGGGTGTGGAGCAAATAAGTATTCAGATATTAATATGAAACACTGAACAGCAATAATCAGCACCTAGTTAATAAGGCACTGTACATGTTCTTTACAATCGTATATGTGATTTCTTAGCCACCAAACAATGAACTTGTTATAATTAACATGTTTTTCATGGTTTAAGTTAGGACACGTGACAATAATTTTTCATATGACGAAAAAAGAGTTCTGTGCAGTAGGAAAACACGGGTAACAGATTGTAAATCAGACAGTAAGCAAAGCAGAACCTAAATGTGATGTTTGAGATTTTTGCTTTATTATTATTTGATATCTGACTAAATGGCTTTTGAAAGCGCTTGCTAAGCTTTGCATGCTATTCATTTACTGTGTGAGGGGGTCTTAACTGCTCTGACTTTTACTGGTGGTGTTTGGTCTGGGCAGCCATATTTAAAAGGGTTCACTACTAGATATTGAAATACCACAATCCCGACACTCTGAATACAGACACCCAGAATCTCGAGATTGTGGAATCTTGAAGTAAAAAAAAAAAAACTAAAACACAAAACCATCAGTAATAATCTTTTTGCAGGGTGCAAGCCCACCTGCACCCCCCCATAGTCCCTGCAAACTTAAATACGTCAACTCCGAGATCGTGCTACAGTGGAGAGAAAGGCAAAGTTCCTGTTCCACATTGTATGGAAATGTCCATTCACAGTTTTCGAGATTCCGCAATCTCGAGATTCTGGGTGTTGGTATTCAGAGTCTTGGCATTGTGGCATTTTGATATTTAGTAGTGAACCCATTTAAACATACCTTTACAAAACAGTGTGCTTGACTTAATGTAGTAGATGCGTTTTTTTATTTTTTTACACTATTACAGTGACATTCATTCCTTAGAAGTGAGGCGTCTCTGCGATAAGTGACAAGTTATTAGACAGGTAATTATTATTATTACTTATCATTTGTTGACCAGGAACATCTGACTAGGACAGAGCCCATTTTCAGCAGAGGCCCAGGGAGAAACTCTCCAGATGCATGTCTTTGGAATGTGTGAGGAAACTGAAACCTGAAGAAAACCCACACGAACACAGGGACAACATACAGACTCTACACAGAAGACTTCTCAGCCGAGAATCAAACTGGAGAACCTCTTGTTGGGAGGCAACAACATTAACCTCTGCACCACTGCACCACTCAGTTAGAATTGTAAAGTTTATGCAAAACACATAGTGTAGAGTCTGAGAGAAAAAAAAGGTTGCTAGGTCAGATTAAGTGTTTTATAGTGGGTCAGTTGTATATCTCCAGGTTTATTAAAACATCATGAGCTATTCATTGTACATTTACCACTTGAAATTAATTGCACTACAGACACTTGATGGACTGGAAAAGAATATAGGCTATTAGTATAGTTTCTGGCAATAAAATTTAGTTGATAACCACGGTAGTGCTCTGAGCAAGGGGACCATTTCAGTGGCAACAGTTGGAACACATAGCAGAATTATAGCTGAGCTGAGTAATATGTAGGTAAAAAAAGAACACAAATTAAATAAAATAAGTGACACTGGTACAGACTGCTTAAATTGCTTGAGACATCTTTTTAAAAGTCTTTGACATTATATTTCATTGACAACAGTCTGTAAAGAAGGAAGTTAGAATTTGTATTGTAAAGTAGGAAGTTTGTATAGTGTTTTTAAATGTTTTATATTCTGTCCTGTTTTTTCCTATGCCGATACCCTTAGAATGATAGCATGTAATGTCTTCACCATGATTTTGTGTGCATTTGCAAAACATGCTATCTAAACCAATCAAGTTGATTTTGCGGATATTAAATAAGTTATTTATGCTGTGGTATCAGGACACCAGTACCACATATCATTACTATTAAATCAAGGCAGATTATTTATGTAGATGAATTATACCTTTGCAGGGAATGTAGACATTTTTTGGCTTTAGCTAGCACAAAATGTAATAGTCTGTGTACTGTTACAGATGTTGAAGTGTGTGATTACCTCAGCTATATGCTCTTCCTTTTTCCTTACCTCACTCCTTTTGGGGTATATTTATTTATTTTATTTATTTGCATTTGTTGACCGGGATAGTCCACTGGGCCGAGACGGCCCATTTTCAGTGGAGGCCTGGGGAGAAAAGCTCCACAAGAAAATCACTTTACATTTACATATATGTAAGGTTACATTACATTACTATTAATAGACAATATTCAGTCCAATGTATTAGGTAACATTAGTAGAATAGGAAATCATATTATTCATCTTTAAACCAGGCTGACAGAGAAAAAGCTCGTTAGGTATTCATGTAAAAAACAAAAAGGAGGGTAGGAAACAAAATTGGAGGAGGTAGTTTAGGTAGGAGCATAAGAGGGGCATTCCCATTTGGAGGACAGGTGTGAGAAGAGCTGGGTTTTGAAGTTATTATGGTTAGGTATGTTGTGTAGGTGAGAGGGGAGAGAGTTCCAAAGTTTGGCTATTGTGCAGGATAGTAGTAGCTGGCCTGGGGGATGAGAGGGTTCGTGTACTTGAAGCGGGTTTTGGTTCTCGGATCTTAGGGAGTGGGAGGGAGTGTAGGGTGTTAGCTCTGTGGCTAGGGATGGACAGTCAGATGGTTAGAAGATGAGATTGTGAGTAGTGGTGAGTTGCAGATATCTAAGGTAGCTGGGGAGTTCCAACTATATGAGGATGAGTAGTGAGTGGCAGTGATGAGATGAACTTTTGGAGTTGGCAGTGAATTTGCTAATTTTGTGGTAGCAGGCTTCCATTTTGGAGCGCAGGCCTAGTTGGAGGTTGGTAAATAGGGGAGCACCGTACATAAGAAATGGGAGATGGGGCGACTTCAACTACCCAAACAGACTGGGAGCATTACTCTAGCTCCAACACCCTAGCCCAAAGGTTCCTAGAATTTATAAACTCAAATGCTATGGAACAACTTGTTACCACTCCCACAAGAGGGGAAAACATACTGGACCTGATCATCACCAACATGGGGACTTTATGCACCAGACCAGAAGTGTATCCCTCACTGGTAAGATCAGACCATAAACTGATCTCACTGGATATTCACATCCCGACCCCACCCCCTGCCCAGAAAACCACAGTGAAAAACTTCTCTAAAGCAAATTTCACACTCCTCAAAACTGAGGTGGAATCCTTCAAAGCCCCCGGGCCTGTGGAAAATACGGCCCAGACCACAGAATCCTTTATAAACGCATTCTATGAACACCTTCAGGAATGCATGGATCATGCAATCCCAAATAAAACCAAGACCCAATCCTCCAAAGGCAGACGTCCTGTCTGGTGGATCCCAGCCATAAACAAACTATACAATAGAAGGAGGAAGCTACTACATGAGAGAGCAAAATTCCAAAAAGGGAAGGCATCTCTGATCAGTATTAGCAAAAAACTACGGGCAATCATAAAATCGTCTAAGGCCAGCTTAGAGAGAAAAATTGCACAGGACACTAAGGATAATCACAAGGCTTTCTTTAGTTATGTCAGGAACCTGGATGGGAATTCCCAGATATGCTCAGAATTAGTCCAAAATGACAAAAAATACACCGAACCCACAGACATTGCCAACATCCTAGCTGACAGGTTCAGTGCAAACTTCTCCCCCCCTCCCCACCAAAAGGGCAAATATCTATCCCAGCAGTGTGCTGCCCCCCTGACATCTCAGATGCTCAGGTAAGAGCCGCCCTCTCCAAAGCAAAAAACACAGCATCAATGGGACCAGACGGTGTCCCGGAATGCATCCTACATGAACTCCAAGAAGAGCTAAACCCAAATATAAAACTACTGTTCAATCTCAGCCTTACTACATGATATTTTGGCTTAATCACTGGTGTCATTCTAGGGGGATCCAATGTCTGTCAGCCTGGGATGACATGCTGGACAAGCCGTGTTGCTTCGCAAGGGACGGCTTGCACCTGTCACCATTGGGCTTCCGGATACTGGCCAAGGCTCTTGCTACCCCCATAGTGCCTTTTTTAGGCAATGCTCAAAAGACAAATCAACCTCCGTAATAAACAAAAATGGAAAAAAATGAAGGGTAATGCTGCTCAACGCCAGAAGTCTAAATCTCAAGATGCAGGCACTCAAAGCACTTCTCAGTATGGAGAACACCGATGTCTGTGCAGTAACTGAAACCTGATTCAAGGCTCCAGAGAGCACTCCAGCACTACCAGGCTATACCTCATATCATGCTTTTCGGCCTCAAGTTCCAGGCCGAACCACAAAGGGAGGGGGAGTGTCCATTTTCATAAAGGACACTTACACCTCTCGATTGGTGGCTACCCAAGAAGCATCAGAAACCATACAAGTTTTACTCACCATAGGCAAAACTGCCATACAACTGGTCGCATGTTATAGAACACCCTCCCAATCCCAGGAATCCCATCAAGCATTCCTGAAAACACTGGAGGATATGAATGTCACACCAAACACCATCATATTGGGTGACTTCAATTACCCCAACATAGACTGGGCCCACTATTCTAGCCCTAACACCCTAGCCCAAAGATTCCTAGAATTCATTAACTCGAATGCTATGAAACAACTGGTCACTTCTCCTACGAGGGGAGATAATATACTTGACCTGGTTATCACAAACATGGGGCCCAAATGCTCCGCACCGGATGTAAACCCCTCACTAGTAAGATCTGACCATAAATTGATCACGTTGGATGTACATATTCCACCCCCACCCCCAGAACAAAAGACTACAGTGAAAAACTTTTCAAAAGCTGACTTTACGCTCCTTAAGTCAGAAATGGTATCCTTTAAGCCTACTGGGTTAATGGAAACCACTTCCCAAAATGCTGAATCCTACACAAAAGCCTTCTACGGACATCTCCAAGAATGCATGGATCAAGCAATCCCAACTAAAACCAAAACCCTCTCCACCAAGGGAAAACGCCCGGTTTGGTGGACCCCAGCTATAAACAAACTGTACAACAAAAGAAGGAAGCTACTGCAGGACAAAGCCAAATCCCACAAGGGAAAGGCTTCCCTGATCAGCACAAGTAAAAAACTACGTTCTCTCATAAAAACATCTAAAGCCAACTTTGAGAGAAAGATTGCCAAGGATACCAAGGACAATCCTACAAGGCCTTCTTCAATTATGTCAGAACCTTGGGAGGAAATTCTCAGATATGCTCTGAGTTGGTACACAACGACAAAAAATTCACTGACCCTACCGACATTGCCAATATTCCGGCAGATAGGTTCAGTGCAAATTTCTCCCCTCCCTCACCCCCGAAAGGTGAAATAATTATCCCTGCTGAATGTAACCTACCTGTCATCTCAGACGTACAGGCAAAATCAGCACTCAACAAAGCAAAAAACACTGCATTCATGGGACCCGATGGTATCCCCGGTTGTGTGTTACGTGAACTTCAAGATGAACTAAACTCGCACCTAAAAACGCTATTCAATCTTAGCCTCACTACAGGATATGTACCAGAACACTGGCACACAGCAACAGTGGTCCCACTCCACAAAGGGGGAAATTCCACAGACCCTGGAAACTACCGACCCATAAGTCTGACCAGTCTGGTCTGCAAGGCTATGGAAAGAATCATTATGGAGCTCATAAATGGCGACATTGGGGATCTGCAGACCCTTGATCCCACCCAGTTCGGTTTTGTAAAAGGCAGATCCTGCCTCTTAAACCACCTGGTTGACTTCTTCGAGTCAGTCACTAGTGCCATCAACGAGGGCAAGGCTGTCCACACTGCCTACTTGGACTTGGCTAAAGCCTTTGACACAATACCACACTCTGGCATCATAGACAAGCTCAGCAGCCTAAATGTAAATCCATATGTCACAAGATTGGTAGCAAACTGGCTAAAAAACAGAACCCATAAGGTCAAAATTACTGGAGCCATGTCAGACTCAAAACCAGTCACTAGTGGTGTCCCAAGGGCTCAGTCCTGGGACCGCTATTATTCGGCATTTACTTCTCAGATGTGAAAGCAAATATGGGAGGATTATGGCTGACAAAGTTTGCAGATGACTGCAAACTGGGTGTCATAGTTGATTCACCTGCTGACACACACATCCTACAGAAAGGTCTCACTGAAACGGACAACTGGTGCCGGAATCATGGCCTCAAACTTAACGCCAAAAATGCATAGTCATCCCCTTTGGGAAAAACAAAGTACCCACAAATTATCACATAGACAATAACTCACTGAGTACGGAAAAAGTCATCAGAGACCTGGGGACTCAAGTTGATAGTGACCTCTCCTTTGACAACCATGTTGCCAAAGTGGTCAGAAAGACTTTCTACCTTGCCCATCGCATCATGAAGGGATTCTCATCCAGATCAAAGGAGGTCATTGCACCTCTATATTCCTCCCTTATCAGGCCCATGATTGAATATAATGCTCCATTTGGGATGTACCTCACCCGGCACATACAACTGGAAAGACCCCAGAAGTACCTCACCAAGAGGATCATGGGACTCAAACATATGCCTTATCCAGCTAGATTAAAGAAACTCCAGCTCTATTCAGTAGCATACCGCCTGCTCAGAGGTGATTTGTGCCTAACATATAAGGCCGTGTCCAACCAAGAACTGATGGACATGCTCCATCTCAAAAAATCCAAATCCACCAGAACCACGCGAGCCAAGGATTTCAACCTCTGCACAAATATAAATAAGACATGCTGGAGGGATAGATTCATAACACAGAGGTTACCCGTACTCTGGAACAAGATCCCAGTTCATGTGAGACAGAGCCCTTCATTGGCACTGTTCAAGAAAAATCTTGATGCATGGATGGGAGATCGTGAGTTTACCCTGGGAGTCACCTCAGTGTCACTACTAGACAGAGGTATAGTATACTAAATAATGGGGTCCCACATGTGTCACTACTAGAGAGGCACAGCTATATAATACGGGGTGGCGAAAGCCACATCACTATTGGCTAGGCTTATAAATGCCCCAGGGCAGATAGCCTAGTACACTACTATGAAACTATGAAACTATATGTACCCAAAAAGTGGCGTACAGCAACAGTGGTCCCTCTCCACAAGGGTGGTGCCTCAACAGATCCTGGAAACTATCACCCCATAAGCCTGACTAGCTTGGTCTGCAAAGCTATGGAAAGGATCATCATGGACCTCATAAATAAAGATATTGGGGACCTACAGACACTGGATCCTATCCAGTTCGGCTTTGTTAAGGGCAGATCCTGCCTCTTAAACCTGGTCAATTTCATTGAAACAGTCACCAAGGCCATTGACAAGGGGAAGATGGTCCACACAGCCTACCTGGACCTCGCAAAAGCCTTCAATACAATACCCCACTTGGGCATTATAGATAAGCTCACCAGCTTAAATATAAATCCCTACGTCACTAGATGGGTTGCAAACTGGCTCAAAGACAGAACCCACATGGTTAGATTTGCTGGAGCCATGTCAGTCTCCAAACCAGTAACAAGTGGTGTCCCACAGGGTTAAGTCCTGGGACCTCTCTTGTTCGGTATATATTTCTCGGAGGTACAGGCCAACATGGAAGGACTGAGGCTGACCAAGTTCGCAGATGACTGCAAACTGGGCGCCATAATCGACTCTCCAGCCGACACAAGCATCCTCCAAAAGGGCCTAATAGAAACAGACAACTGGTGCCAGAGCCATGGCCTCGAGCTAAACGCCAAAAAGTGTATAGTCATCCCCTTTGGCAAAAACAAAGTGCCCACAAATTACCACATAGGTGGTAATCCATTAAGTACAGAAGAAGTAATTAGGGACCTGGGGACCCAAGTTGATAGCAATCTCTCATTTGACAACCACGTGGCCAAAGTGGTTAGAAAAACATTTTATATAGCCCACCTAATCATGAAGGGATTCACATCTAGATCAGGGGTGGTCATCGTGCCTCTTTACTCATCCCTCTTCAGGCCCATAATTGAGTACAATGCCCCTTTTGGGATGTACCTTACCAGACACCTGCAGCAACTGGAAAGACCCCAAAAGTACCTCACCAAGAGGATCAAAGGGTTCACACAGATGTCATATGCTGCCCAGTTAAAGAAACTCCAGCTCTACTCAGTGGCATACCGCCTGCTCAGAGGTGATCTGTGCCTGACGTATAAAGCCATGTCCAACCCGGAATTAATGGACATGCTGCACCTCAGAAAATCCAAATCCCATCAAGCTACGCGCTCGAGAGACTTGAACCTCAGTACTGAAATAAATAGGACATGCTGGGGGGACAGATTCATAACCCAGAGGCTCCCTTCACTCTGGAATAAAATCCCAGCCCAGGTTAGGCAGAGTCCCTCATTGACCCTCTTCAAGAGGAATCTTGATGAGTGAATGGGAGATCGTAGGTTTACCCCGGGTATCACTTCTGTGTCACTGTTAGACAGAGGCACAGTATATTAACCTCGAAAAAGGGCATAGCAAAATTAATTTAAAATGGGTGGCGAAAGCCAAACACACTCTGGCTAGGCTTATAAATGCCCTAGGGCAGATAGCCTAGTATGAACCTATGAACCTATGAGATGGAAGGTAGTTGCAAGCATTTATCGGGTGAAGGAGGTGAGATAGCAATTGTGTCTGTATAGGAGACCAATATTCTGATGTTTTTTTTTTTTTTTATAGCAGAGTATATGTGGGAGTCAAACTTTAGGTTTTCGTCAATAATGATGCCTAGCAGTTTGGTTGAGGGGACTATTTCTAATGGAGTTTTATTTTGGCTTGTTATGCAGAACAGGTTTCTGTCTAAAGTGGAATTTCTAGTAGGGGTAAAAATCATTAGTTTTGTTTTGGAGGCATTTAGGACAAAGTGATTGGCTTTCATCCAGGATTCTGTTTTGGAAAAGGCAAGTTGGGTTTTTAGTAGCAGTTCAGAGGGGGAGGAGTCCGAGGAGAGGATGGTGGAGTCGTCTGTATATTGGATGATGGAGGCTTCAAGGATGGAGAGGTGGGAGTTGTTGATAAATATGTTAAAGGGCAGAGGACCTAGTACTGAACCTTGAGGGACCCCAGAGGGTGTAGGCAGGAAAGGAGAGGTAGAGTCCTCGCACTGGATGGCCTGTTGGTGGTTGGATAGGTAGCTGGTGAACCAGGCAAGGGTGGAGGGAGAGAGATGTAAGGATGAGAGCTGGGATAGGAGTAAGGAGTGGGCGAGGGTGTCAAATGCTTGTGAAAGGTCTAAGAATAGTGACGATATTGTCACATGCTAGGCTGATAGTCTCTAGAAAGGAAAGGAGAGCAGCGATGGTACTGTGGCGGGGCGGAAACCATGATGGGTGTGGGACAGAAGATTGTTCAGGTTTAGATGTTGCATGATTTGTGCATGGATAGTTTTTTTCTAGTATTTTTGAGAGAGGGGAGAGTATGGCTATAGGTCTAAAATTGGTTGTGTCTATGTTTTTACCACCTTTGTAAAGTGGAGTGATGTATGCTTGGCGCCAGGTGGTTGGGATGTATGATTCTTGTATTGATCTGTTTATGAGAATAGATACAGGATAGGCGATGGTTTCAGTAGATTGTTTGAGGAAGGTGGGTGGTAGATTGGTGCATTACGGCAGGGTTTTAGCTTGAGGAGAAGTTTTTTTATTGTGTTTGTGGGGATGGGTTTGAGTGTAAAGGGGGAGGAAGGATGAGGTTTGCTGGTGGTGGGGCAGGAGGGGTGGTCAGGGAAGGAGGAGGACAGTTTTGCTATGCAATCTCTAAAGAAATGGTTGAAATTAGTGGCAGTTTGTAGATTGCTGAGAGTAGGGTCTGGGCATGGGTTGCTTTTATTGCCTGGGTGAAGGATGGAGGAAATGGAGCTCCAAAATTTTTTTGGATTGGATGAGTGCATGGTTTGGAGTTTGTTGTAGTAGGTTTTGCGGTCTTTGGTTATTAATTTTTTGGCTAAGTTCCGTAGTTGTTTAAATTCTAGGAGGGAGTTGGTGTTTTGTTTTTGGTATTGTTTCCATTTTATGTCACGTTGATGCATGATGTTTTTCGTTTCATGGGCTAGCCAGAGGCAGGGATTTGATTTGATTCATTTGGATCTTAGGGGGCCCTGTTGATTTAGGATGGTTATGAATGTTTTGTTAAAATAGGATAATGCATCATCAAGTGGGAGAGCTTGTAGGGGTGACCAGCCAGTGTGTTTCAGGCATTCTGAGAATATGCTAATGTGCTCGCTAAGGGTAGATTACAATTTGCATTCAATACAGTCCAAGAGCTCAGGCCAGATACATACAGACTAGATTATGCAGGTTTTGAGGGGAAACACTTTAGCAGGCAGTCTGAGGTTGTCATTCTGTGCAGGGGGTATTCCCATTTATTTTTATGTTTGTAGAGGGGGTAGCACCCGAGGAGCAAGCTGTAAAGAGAGAGAGAGGTAGGTTAGCGTTTATAGAGCAAGTGGGATATGTAGAAATAGCAGGGGGAGCAGAGAAATGCTGGATAGAGACTGAGTGTAAGTAGGGGGGTACAGCTAGGAAAATACAAATGCAGAGGCAACAAACATACATTCAGGCAGAAGCAGGATAGAGAATGAGTGTAAGTGGGGGGGGGGGGGGTGAGTACAGCTAAGAAATACAAATGCAGACATAGCAAACATACGTTTAAGTAGTCCTCAGTCATTTACAGAGCACATGCACATAAGCTATGGCAGATGCATAAACAGCTATTTTAGCTGCTGCAGCAGTTAGCGTTCAGCCCCAATAGCTCAATGGGTTTAGCACTATGTGAGCTAAATATAACATTTGAAACCCAATGTTTTTTTACACCAGGCCACACCGAGTGCTGAACCAACGTTAGTAACAATCACTTAATTCCGAGCAGAAAAGTACATTGAGTGCTTAGCCACAGGCAAGCAATACTGACCAGATAACAGTTAAACTAACTGTCGGTACCTTTTAATATTTATGCAAATCCCTAACACGGCTATAAGACTACACAGCTTTCCTGCACATGGCTGCTAGGCAACACAGCATAAGAAGACCGATAGATATAGTTTAGTTATCAAGGCAAATAATGCATTACATTCAAGCAAAGGCAGCAGTTTCTTCCAACACATGAGCACACGCGCGCCTGATTTAGACCTACTGGAGCGAGACGAGCAGCCTGACTGCAGGGGTGGATGGGATGGCGGACACACTAACCCCTTCACTTTCTAAAGATGGCGCCGCTGATAGCACCTCTGGGAAATAGGTACAGGGGACGAAGTGCACCTGTGGGGAGGGGGTAAGGAAGTAGGATGGAGGGGTAGTACTGGAAAAGGGGGAGGGGAGAGCCAGGTAGGATTGAGAGGTCCACACAGAGCAGCAATAAGTTAGTGGGGCTCTGTAGATGGGACTGTGTTTAAGCTACAGGGAGGTAAATTGGAGTGGGATTTAGTCAGATTTAGAGGCATAGGGCAGAGCTGGGTTTTCTCCGTTATTCAGAGTATAATGTTTAAAAGATAAGTTAGGTTTGAAAGTGAGAACGACAAGCATAAAAGTGAGCGTTTCACTGTAGTGGCAGTCTGCTGCCACCTAGTGGTAAAATGGGGGTGGGAAACAGAGAAAATAGTTGGCTTTGAGGAAAAAGACTAAGGTGCAAAGCAACCAGAGAGGGGGGTAAAGGGCTGCAGTAGGCTGCTGATGTGCTCGCTAAAGGTAGGTTACAATTTGTATTTAATACAATCCAAGAGCTTAGGTGAGATACATACATGCTAGATTATCCAGGTTTTGACGGGAAACATTTTAGCAGGCAGTCTGAGGTAGTCGTCCTGTGCAGGGGGTATTCCCATTTATTTTTATGTTTGGAGAGGCAGGGGGAGCACCCAAGGAGCAAGACGCTAGATTATGCAGGTTTTGAGGGGAAACACTTTAGCAGGCAGACTGAGGAAGCCGTCCTGAGCACACACTAACCCCTTCACTTTCAACTTTCTAAAGATCTGCTTCTAAAGATATGTTGTCAGATTGCAATTCTGAGAATATTGGAGAGGGCTGTCTTTAACAGAAAACCAATTAAATGTCTGTGTCTTTGTCAGCAGCAGCATGGGGGCAACAACATATGTGATTAGGGATAATTCCCAGTACCATGTGGTGCATTCTTCAGCTTTTTGCATAAAGATGTTCATAGGTTCATATGTAGGTACTAGGCTATTGGCCCTAGGGCCTATATAGGCCTAGCCAAATGGTACCCTGGCTTTTGCCACCCAAGAAAATGTTTTCCTGTGTCCCTGTCAAGCAGAGCCACAGAAGTGATCCTTGAGGGTGAATTTCCTATCTCCCATCCAATCATCAAGATTTTTCTTGAAGAGTGCTAATGAGGAGCTTTGTTTGATAAAGATAGATAGTTTGTTCCAGAGTATGGGAAGTCTCTGGCATAGGAATTTATCCCTCCAGCATGTTCTGTTTATTGTGGTGACAAGGTTTAGGTCCCTAGAGCATGTAGCTTGGAGGGATTGGGATTTCTTAAGTGGAGCATGTCCAACAGCTCGGGGGGGGGGGGGGCACATGAGGAGCAAGCGGGAGCAAGATGAGCAGCCCAACTGCAGGAATGAATCAGGTGTGGTGGACATGCTAACCCCTTCACTTTCTACTTTCTAAAGATCTGCTTCTAAAGATATGTTGTCAGATTGCAATTCTGAGAATATTGGAGAGGGCTGTCTTTAACAACAAACCAATTAAATGTCTGTGTCTTTGTCAGCAGCAGCATGGGGGCAACAACATATGTGATTAGGGATAATTCCCAGTACCATGTGGTGCATTCTTCAGCTTTTTGCATAAAGATGTTCATAGGTTCATAGGTAGGTACTAGGCTATTGGCCCCAGGGCCTATATAAGCCTAGCCAAATGGTACCCTGGCTTTTGCCACCCAAGAAAATTTTTTCCTGTGTCCCTGTCAAGCAGAGCCACAGAAGTGATCCTTGAGGGTGAATTTCCTATTTCCCATCCAATCATCAAGATTTTTCTTGAAGAGTGCTAATGAGGAGCTTTGTTTGATAAAGATAGATAGTTTGTTCCAGAGTATGGGAAGTCTCTGGGATAGGAATTTATCCCTCCAGCATGTTCTGTTTATTGTGGTGACAAGGTTTAGGTCCCTAGAGCATGTAGCTCGTAGGGATTGGGATTTCTTAAGTGGAGCATGTCCAACAGCTCTGGGTTTGACATAGCTTTGTAGGCTAGGCAGAGATTGCCTCTGAGTAGGCGATATGCGACAGAGTAAAGCTGGAGTTTTTTTGAAACAGTCTGTGTAGAGCATCTGTTTGAGGGCTGGCGATTCTCTTTGTGAGGTATTTCTGCAGCCTTTCCAGTTGTTGTAGATGTCTTGCGAGGTACATATCAAAAGGGGTGTTGTACTCTATAATGGGTCTAATGAGCGATGAGTAGAGGGGAACAATGACCTCTTTTTTTTGGATGAGAAACCTTTTGTGATGAGGTGTGCCACGTAGAAGGATTTCCTGATTACTGTGGCGATGTGATTATCAAAGGAGAGACTACTGTCCACCTGTGTCCCAAGGTCTCTTATCACACTTTTGGTGTTAAGTAGACTACCGCCTATGTGGTAGTTCATGGGTACAGAGTTTTTACCAAAAGGGATGACAATGCACTTTTTGGCATTGAGCTTGAGGCCATGGGCTTTGACACCAGGCATCTGTCTCAGTGAGGCCCTTTTGTAGGATGTCCACATTGTTAGGAGTTTTGATTATGGCACCTAATTTGCAGTCATCTGTGAACTTTGTTAGCCAAAGACCTTCTGAGTTAGCCTGTACTTCAGAGATGTAGATACCAAACAGGAGAGGACCTAGGACTGAACCCTGTGATACTCCACTTGTCACTGGTCTGAAGTTGGATTTTAAGTCTGCTACTTTCACAGTGTGGGTTCTGTCAGTGAGCCAGTTGGCAACCCATCTTGCGACATAGGGATTTATAATTAGTTTAGTGAGTTTATCTATAATTCCAGAGTGGGGGATGGTGTCGAAAGCCTTGGCGAGATATAGATAGACTGTGTGAACCACCTTACCCTCATCTACAGCTTTGGTGACCGCTTCAAAAAAGTCTATCAGGTTTAGGAGACATGATCTGCCTTTTACAAACCCGAACTAGGTAGGGTCCAGAGTTTGGAGATTACCAATGTCATTGTTTATAAGTTCCATGATGATACGTTCCATAGCCTTGCAGACTAGGCTCGCCAGGCAAATGGGGCGGTAGTTCCTGGGGTCCGTGGTGGCTCCCCCTTTGTATAGTGGGATAACCATTTCTGTGCACCATTCAGTGGGCACAAAGCCTGAGGTGAGGCTATGATTGAACATGATACTTAGGTTTCATTCTGTAGTTCATGTAGAATGCAGCCTGGGATGTTGTCAGGTCCCATATATGCTGTGTTCTTGGCTTTGGAGAGTGTGTTTTTTACCTGTGCAGCCGTGATTACAGGAACTTTGCATTCTTCTGGTATAGAGATGGGCCCTTTAGGGGGTGAGAGAGGTGTAAAGTTAGCACTGAACCTATCTGCCAGGATGTTGGCAATATCAGTTGGTTCTGTATATTTAGTGCCATTGTTCTGTAACTCAAAGCAGATCTGAGTGTTGCCATTAAGATTCTTGACATAGCTATAGAATGCTGTGTGGTTATCTTTAGAATCAGTAGCGATTTTGTTTTTGTAACTAACTTTGGAGGATTTTATGATGGATCTCAGCTTCTTACTGATGCTGACCACGGAGTTCCTCCAATCATGGGGTTTTACTCTTTTTTGCAACAGTTTCTTTCTTCTGTTGTAGAGTTTGTTTATGGCAGGGGACCACCAGACTGGCTTCCTTTTTTTGAAGCATAGCATCTTGGTTCTGTTAGGGATTGTACCATCCATGCACTAGTGCTTATAAAGTGCATTTGTACAGGACTCGGCAGTCGTACCTCTATTGTCCATCAGCATGGGTGTCGTGAAGTTTGCCACTTCTGTCTTAAGAATCATGAAGTTGGCTTTGGAGAATTTGTTTACGGTGGTTTCCCTAATGGGGGTGGTGGTGGGATGTTGATGTCTAGGGTGATTAGCTTCTGGTCGGATCTGACCAACAAGGAATTGACCTCTGGTCATGATGGTAATGACCAGATCTAGGATATTGCTGCCCCTGGTGGGGATGTGGATAATTGATCCAAGGCGTTGGAATTTATGAATTCCAGAAAACATTGAGCAAAAGAGTTGGTACATGAGTAGTTTTCCCAGTTAATGGTGGGGTAGTTGAAATCGCCCATTATTAGGGTGTTAGATTGTACTTAATATTTTCCAGTGTATCAAGAAATGAGGAGTGGGAATCTTGGGGCATGATGGGGGATCTGTAGCAAGCTACAAATTGGATTGCGGTCTTGCCCAGAGTTAGTTGCACTTGGATAATCTCGGATGTATTATGCTGAGCAACTAGCCTGGAGGTGTGGCTATCCTTAATGAATATGGACACACTTCCACCTTTAGTGTTTCAGTCCAGGTTAGGTGGCCGAATTATAGCATGGTAATGTCTCAACCTGTTTAGTCTACTGAGGTAATGCAGTACAGTATAGAGGTGTGAGGAAATTTATCTGTCTATCTATCTATCTATCTATCTATCTATCTATCTCTTTCTATCTATCTTTATATCTATCTAGCTATCTAGCTATCTATCTTATTTCTCCTTTGTTGACTGAGTTAATTTCACTAGGCTAACAGCCTCTTTTCACAGGAGACCAGAGGTGGTAACTTATACTACTAGGGGAAACTTCACCAGGATACTGTGAACTTCCCTGACTCTTTCTGATAAGTGCCATGGTTATCTTTTATTTCCACCTGAGGTGCCACCAATTCAAGCAGACGGGGACTTGCTTTAACATTTCATGCTAAGAAAGGTACACTCAGGAGTGCAACCCCCCATGCTGCAATGCAGTGTCAGCAATTAAATTATCTGGTTTAGGAATAGATTCCATAGCCTTCTGCACCAGAGGTGGGTGTGCTACCTCTTGTGCCACTGACACTGTTAAGAGTGTAATTTTTGTGTGACTTTTAAATTTATTTCTCACAAGATCACTAATTTCTGTAATATAATTAGCCTGAGTTTTCTGTTACTTTTAGGTAAGGATCTGAAAGGGCTGTGTCCACTTATTTGCAGACTGTTTTTGGCCATATCAGGTTCAGTACATGTGACAAATGACAAAGGGTCTGTAGACGTATAGCCTAGGTGGTAGGTTTTACTCTAGGCTTGACAATGAGTGATATGGTTTTCTTTACGAATCTGCAGTAATGCTGAATTCTGTGCCACATGTAGTTTCATGGGTAGTTACTAGTGAAATGGTTAGACACCACTGAAAAATCTATCCCAGTTCCCCAATTACACTGGAGCACTGTCTGATTAATTGATTTGGTTAGAGTAACACAGTAAGCAAATGGGGGCTGAGAGATTCAAACCTTGGGCTATATGAAGCAGCTCATTAATGGCTCTTAGTTTTAATCCTCTATGCTAACTCCCAACTGAAGGATATTATTTTCTTCTGAAAACCCTGCAATGTGCCTGGTATTAGTAGAGTCAGATGCAGGTAGAGATCATTTTCAAGGTATGTCATAAAGATTCACGTGATATAATTTTCCTTAGCCTCAAGTTCAATATTCTGATTCTTATAGTAAGCATTAGATTTGTTGTTCATTTTGGAATGTGGTATATCATTGTGGTGTCCAGGCATCACAATTTGACCAAACTGATCCCCCAGCTGCACTTGTAAATTTGAATTGTCTGCAAAGTAGGAACAAGAGTACCCCTCCAGGGAAGTATGATGTTGAGCAGAAGGCTATGGGATTTATTTCCACACCAGGTAATGTAATTGCTGACACTGCATTGTAGCATGGGGGGGGGGGGGGTTGCACTCCTGAACTTTAGCATACAGAGAAGTCCACCTGTAATTCCTTTCATGCACCACCTGGAAATGCAGATGCAAGAGTAAAAAAAATATTTGCCATTTGCAGACAGTACGGAGTTGAGGCCATAGGTGTTCTCTTCCAATTAATTGTTAAAGACAAACTGCTAAACCATGTTTCATTGGGTCTATATTATATCCTCGAACGCTTAAAAAAGTGAACGCTGATTGATCAAACTTATTTTCGCGAAACTGCAAAATATCGAAGCAGCAGAAACTTGAATTTTTTCCTAGGGAAAGAATTCGGTTGTCCGTTTCTGTTGCTTCGGTATTTTCAATGTTATGGTGGAAAGTTACCGGTCAGATTCAGGTAAGTGTGCGATTGTGTGGATGTGAGTGTTAGGGTGATTTAGGTGAGTTAGGGTTAGGGCTCAGGTTAAGTGTGTGTGCGATTGAGTGGACATGAGGGTTAGGGCGGATTTAAGTGAGTTAGGGTTAGGGAGCAGGTGAGGTGAGTGTGCGATAGTGACGGACCTTAGGGTTAGGGTTTGGGTTAAGGTAAGTGGGAAGTTAGTGGTGTGTGCATAGTTTAGTGTAGGGTTAGGTATCAGATTTTAGGTGTATGTGTGTGGATTTCTGTTTGTTTGGTGTGCTTGTGTTGTGTGTATGTGTTTTGGATCAGTGATTTTTTTTTTCCCTGGAAAAAAAATCGCTGATCTGACAGTTCGAAATTGAAAGCTTTCACTTAAATTAGGTCGATCAATCAGTGTTTGCTTTTTTAAGCGTTCGATGATATAATATAGACCCGTTTCATTCTGGTGCTTGTGTGGATATGGACAGACTGCTGAAGGGGTCTTTGAGGGAAGTGTTTTATCAAATGATTGTGCATTCCTGGACAGACTGCTGAAGGGGTCACTGGGAGAAATATTTAATTCTGGTGCTTGTGCAGACATGGATAGACTGCTGAAGGGGTTATTAGGAGGGCTGATTTGTTCTGATGCTTATGCATAGCTGGACAAATTACTGAAGGGATCTTTGGGGGGAATGTTTCATTCTGGTACTTGTGTATAGATGTACAGACTGCTGAAGGGGTCTTTGAGGGAAGTGTTTTATTAAATGATTGTGCATTCCTGGACAGACTGCTGAAGGGGTCATTGGGGGAAATGTTTCATTCTACTGGTTGTGCATACACGGACGGATTGTTGGGGAAATATTTCATTCTGATGTAAGTGAGATTCTTGTGTATACATGGACAAACTACTGAACGCATTGCCAACACATTTAGAGAAAGAAAGCAAACAATGTAGTTACACTGCTTGATAGGCAGCAATGCAGCAAAGCCAAGCATAATTTTAATGTATATTGTTCTTGATTTTTAAAACAAGGATATAATAAATCCTTGCACTATGACTCACACACAAGTAAACCCTTGTTAGTCAGGCTCAATGAAATGTAAGTGTTTTTTTGCAGGGGGTGCAGATTCCCTTGCATGTGTGTGTGTGTGTGGGGGGGGGGGGTATCCACACCCTCAAAAATTATATTATTAGTATCTTCTTGGTCACTGAAAAAAATGTAACATATGTCTCTGTCTTCCATGAAAGGAGTGTTGGGAGGGCCATATATCTCAATCTGTTAGCACAAGAAATCTGGACAAAGCCTAAAATAATGGGGTCAGACACCCAAAAATAAGGATAGGTTTTAAATATTGCTTATTTAAAGTTTAAACTTAAAAAGTTGATAGAATGAAGTCTGAAACACAAATGAATATCATTTAATGAGTTCAGTCCTCACACTGATTTACCAGAAAACTACAAATTTTATGAGATGAAAATCTAGACATGCTGCAAAAATCTGGACAGTCGAGAGGTATGGTCAGGGGCCAGGGTAAGTATTCAGCATATGTTGCTTAATAGA
Organism: Protopterus annectens; assembly: GCF_019279795.1. Taxonomy (NCBI): domain Eukaryota; kingdom Metazoa; phylum Chordata; order Ceratodontiformes; family Protopteridae; genus Protopterus; species Protopterus annectens. The sequence goes on from NC_056751.1 coordinate 750,866,832, forward strand.
AAGTCCATTTTCTTGCCTTAGTGAACTAAGGAGAGAAACAATCAAAAAGGAGGCCTCACTGTATTCATAACAGGCTTCCTGCCGTCTCCATTAAAGTACCTTGAAATAACCACAGTTACTGCAGATCTGAAGAATAACAAACTGTGCTGCCCAAAGTATTATACTGAATGTTTGACCAGAGACTGGTGTAGGACTTTGGATACAGAATAACAAACTGTGCTGCCCAAAGTATTATACTGTATGTCCAATAACAGGCAGCTGTACAGTCCAGGAAAAACAACTAAGCAACACTGGTATATAAGATTAAAATTTAATGTCCATATACAAAGGATTTAGCGTTTTGCAAAAAACTTCATCAGAATCATCATGCACTACTAAATACCACAGATAAATACCCAACCCATAATCACACATCCAATAAAATTTCACCATCAAACACTTAAACTAACACAAATAATGTATTAAAGCATGAAAACTGAGTAATTTCATATAATAAATATCCTAATATCAAGCCCCCGGATAGTTTTCAAGAGAGGAAAAACCCTAAAAAACTTCTTTGAACACCCAACTGTTGATTGTGGTCCCTATTTTACTAACAAAAAACGGGGAACATACAGGTGTGGGAATTGCCCACAATGTAAGGTGGTGTTGGAAGGGGAGCGGATAGAGGTGAACCATTGTGTCTTTCAGTCAAAGTTCTATAGTAACTGTAACACCATAGGGGTTATATATCTGGCAAAGTGTTTAAATTGCGAACATTTTTATGTGGGAAAGACAAAAAGAAAGTTTAGAGAATGTTTGTATGAACATGGGTTGGATATAAAGAAAGGGGATATGAAAAATGTCCTGGCCAAACATGTTAATGATAATAGTGACCATGGTTTTGACTTTTTTGTTTTGGAATGTGTGCAGAAGGATCTTGGGGGGGGGGGCATGGGAGGATTTATTAGAGGCTAGAGAGCTAAGTTGGCAACTTAGACTCAATGCCGCTATCCCCCCTGGCCTCAATGAAAGTTTGTCTATTACATGTGTTCTTAAGTTAAAATCATATGTTGTGTAGAGGGGGTCTTTAAATGTTTATATGTAGGTAGTGTAAGTTCTTAGAACTATATACTTTTAGTTATGTTTTTTCATATTGTGTGGTTAAAATGCATTCTCCAGTTCTTGAACACAATTTCATTCATTGTGGCTTGATATTAGGATACTTATTATATGAAATTACTCAGTTTTCATGCTTTAATACATTATTTGTGTTACTTTAAGTGTTTAATTGATGGGGAAATTTTATTGGATGTGTGATTATGGGTTGGGTATTTATATATGGTATTTAGTAGTGCATGATGATTCTGATGAAGTTTTTTACAAAAGCGCTAAATCCTTTGTATATGGACATTAAATTTTAATCTTATATACCAGCGTTGCTTGGTTGTTTTTCCTGGAATGTACAGCTGCCTGTTATTGGATTTTCAGTGTTCGACTTGTTTTCCTTCTGTGGTTCTATTATACTGTATGTCTGAGTCAGAGACTGGTGTAGGGCTTTGTATACATAATAACAAACTGTGCTTTCCAAAGTATTATAGTGCATGTCTGAGTCAGAGACTGATGTAGGGCTTTGGATATAGAATAACAAACTGTGCTGCCCAAAGTATTATACTGGATGTCTGAGTCAGAGACTGATGTAGGGCTGTGGATACATAATAACAAACTGTGCTGCCCAGATGATGTGGATTTTCTACAAAAGGGCCTTACATAAACAGATGCTTGGTGCCAGAGCCATGGGCTCAAGCTTAATGCCAAGAAATGTATAGTTATCCCCTTTGGGAAAACCATGTATTCATGAATTACCTCATAGGTGGCAGTACACTAAACACCGAAAGTGTGATGAAAGACTTAGGGACACAGGTGGACAGTGGTCTCACCTTCGATAACCATATCGCCACAACAATCAGGCAATCCTTTTATGTAGCACACCTCAACATTAAGGGGTTTTCATCCAGAAAAAGGAGGTCATTGTCCCACTGTACTCATCCCTCATTAGACCCATTATAGAGTACAACGCCCCATTTGGTATATACCTCACAAGACATCTGCAACAGCTGGAAAGGCCGCAGAAATGCCTCACTAAAAGAATCACAGGCCAAAAGCAGATGCCCTATGCTGACCATCTAAAAAAACTCCAGCTATACTCTGTGGCATATCTTCTACTCAGAGGTGATCTCTGCTTAGCATGCAAGGCCACGTCAAACCCTGAGCTGTTGGACATGCTCCACTTAAAGAAATCCCAATCCCTCAGAGCCACTTGCTCCAGGGATCTAAACCTTGTCATCACAATGAACAAAACATGCTGGAGGGATAGGTTCCTGACCCAGGGACTCCCCATTCTCTGGAATAGACTGCCCATACATGTCAAGCAGAGCACCTCCTTGGCCCTTTTCAAAAGGAACCTTGATGACTGGAAGGGAGATAGGAAATTCACCCCGGGGATCATGTCAGTCACCCTGCTAGACAGGGGTCCTGGGAAGTAAATATTGTGGGAAGAAATATCCATGGAATTGTTATGGCTAGGGTTGTATAGGCCCTTGGGCCGATAGCCTAGTACCAACCTATGAACCTAAGTATTGTACTGTATGTCTGAGCCAGCGATTAGTGTAGGGCTTTGGATACAGAATAACAAATTGCGCTGCCTAAAGTATTACTGTATGTCTGAGCCGGAGATTAGTGTAGGGCTTTGGATACAGAATAACAAATTGCGCTGCCCAAAGTATTATACTGTATGTCTGTGCCAGCGATTAGTGTAGGGCTTTCTTTGGATACAGAATAACAAATTGCGCTGCCTAAAGTATTATACTGTATGTCTGAGCTGGAGATTAGTGCAGGGCTTTGGAAACCTCTCTTCTTCCTCTGGTGTTTAAGCAGCTGAAGAGTATCATAAAATAGGACATGTTTGTGTAATGCCGTATACAAATAGTTATTGGATTTGGCATTTAGGATTATTACTGAGCTTTTATAAAATGTGTGTTATAATAAAAATGAAGCTAATTTTAGTTCAGGCACTTCCTGTATTGATGACTAGCATAAGGACTGGAAATATGCCTATCACTAGCATGGTTTGTTATGTGCAGTAACCAAAGAATTGTGTGTGTGTGTGTGTGTGTGTGTGTGTGTGTGTGTGTGTGTGTGTGTGTAAAAGTTCATAGGTTAGCAGTAGGCTGTCTACCCCTGTGCCCACTTTAAGTGTAGCCAAATTTCCCATCCTATAGGTAAGAATCAAACTCTGTACCTTGCACATATGAGATAAACCCAGTATGACTCGTACTGACAGAAGCAATTTAATCTAATTTAAATTTAATTTAAATACACTGAGTTAAATGTATGTAAGACAAATTCACAGACTCAGACTAATAATTTAATTTGTTAAGTCATGCATTAGTGTGTTCTGTTTGTAGTGTTGAATCTGCTGAAAGGATATCCCCACCCCCACTTACTCACAGGTCTATTACTGCTGAAGGTGAAGCTATATTAACACTTCAGCATATTTTACTCTTATCAGTGTGATAGAGCCCTGGAAAAGACATTGAAAAGCCCATAACTATAAAATTAGATGATGTGACTCGGGTCAGGTTTTTAGGGTTCATTCACTTTGTCTTTGTATTCAGGAACATTCTACCTCACTGATTGTTTATAGTGGTAAACCATCTGTAGGTTTCTTCCCATTCCGTTTGCTCTGCTCACTCTGTTCCCCTACCCTTCCCCCATATCCCACCTCCCCCAGCATCTCTACACATATCCCAAGCAAACCACTCCCCCTCATTCCTCTGATCCAATTATATACAACTCTACCTTGTTCACACCCACATTTCATTCACACCTTACCTACTTTAATTTAACCAAACGTATCTGCTTCCCCTTACATCCATCACCTTGAATTCTCATCCCCCCTACTGTAATTCTTTGCATCTTACTCTCTTTTACCATCACAATACTATCACCACCTCAAACTGTCTTGCATTAACTCCAGGCTGACCACCTTCTCTTCTATTCTACACAAACTAACATTGGACCATAATTTTACTACTGACCAATCACATCCCCCAACCCCTCCTTATCACATACCACAGGCCAAAATACCTAACCACACTGTCAAAGCCCACCCTGAAGTCAAAATATTTCCAATCTTACCTTCAGCTGCACACATATCACTAGATAACAAATTCTCTGTTATACCTGATATTAAATTCTAACACATAAATGCCAAGTTTACTATTGTTAAAGCCACTGTTACAGCTGACACGCTCCTCCTAACCTGCCTAGCTTCTTTACTCTTAATTCTCAACCTCGCTACAGCTATATCCTCGCTTACTCCCACACATCAATACACATCAACAACCTCTTCCAACCATTTCCCCAATAAGCAACACAGCTTCTCACATATCTCCTCTCAGCTTTTCCCCTATACCCTCCCATATTATTCAAGCCACAAATTGGCCTCCTTATCTCCTACAAAACCACAATTGACACCAGTATCCTCACCTAGGGATAAAAAACACTTCCCGTGGTACTCCTTCCTCATTACCTACCTACTCAAATGTGGAGTCATACATCCTAATCCTGGCCAACCTTCTAATCCTAACCAAAAGAGTAACCCCAAAAATTTAAACATACTTACGCTGATCATTAGAAGTATATATAATAAAATAGCCCCATTGCATGTCTGGATTGATCAAAATAAACCTGACATACTAGCCCTTACAGAAACATGGCTACACCCCGGTGTAAAAGACTCAGAAATAATACCACCAAACTTTGCAATAACCAAAAGAGATAGATCTAAAAAAAGGGGGAGGGATAGCACTTCTATATCCCTGTACACTCAACATCACACCCTACACCAGTAACATACACACCTTTAACAATTCTGGGTACTAATCTCCTTTTTGAACCTCAATATATCAAAAAGAATTTGCATAATAGTAATATATATCTCACCAGGTAACAATATATCCTGGACATCCCAAACAATAAACCTTGAAACAATAATCTTAGGAGACGTAAATATAGATTAGCAAACCATAGCTTCCAACTCCCCCCTAATAGTATAAATCTGTGTGTTTTTTTTTCAGTTTATCAATGCTCCAACAAGATACAAAAACAATCTTCCCTACCAATTCACCTTAGACTGGATTCTAGTATCCCACCCTGCCAATCCTCTTCTGGTATACTGTCTAACTCCCTGAGCGATCATTCTCTTAGAACAAACTCCCAACAACTAAGAGTGCACACTATAAAATTGGTTAGGACCTTAACTAATTTTTGTCAGCATAAATTCAACAATCTCCTACAGGAAATAGACTGGAGACCCCTTAAACAACTACCCCTTTATGCTGCTGTACTATACTTTAATAACACCTTCCTTCACATACTTAATACCCCAGCTCCCATTCATATAAAAAGAATCAAAAAGAACTCAGCACCATGGGTCTCTAAGGAATGTAAACACCCGATGAAGCAAAGGGACCTAGCCTGGTCAACCTGGAAACAAAATAAAAATGAACAAAATCATGTTAATTTCAAAACACTACGTAACAAAGTGACAAAACTATCAACAAAGATAAGAAGTCAGATTATTTCCAGCTTCAATTCCAGCATAAGATCAGCCCCAGTAAATTTTGGCACTCCGTATCCTCCCTACTTAACCCTGGAAGAAATGGAGAGCACACCCTTTCACCAGATACCCCTCCATCACAAACAGCCAAAAACTTTAACAAGCACTTCATAAAATCAATTTTGGACTTATTAAGTAACACTCCTAATGCTGGACCCTCCACCCACCCTTCAACCTATTCAGACACCAACCCCAGGCCATCAACTACTTCTAACCCTGTCATAAATAACCCCACTATTCAACAAAATGTCATACAAACCCCATTCTCATTTTAGCCCATACCCACTGACACCATTAAGAAACTGCTACAAAAACTAAAACCCTGCTCTACCTCAGCTGATAATCTCCCCCCATACTACCTCAAACTGGCTGCTAAAAATAGGTCTTTATCTGAATCAGAAGTACCTTTCATATGGAAACAATCTCACATTACCCCCATCCACAAAGGAGGTAACTCTTTTGATCCATCCAATTTCCTTCCTATATCCATCTTTTCACCCATATCCAAATTTTTCGAGAGAGGTATCCATCAGCAGGTAATGCAATATCTATTGCAAAACAACCTTTTAACCAAAACCCAACGTGGCTTCCAACTTAGACACAGCACAGCTACAGCCCTATTATCTTTTACAGACACCATAAAAAAGGTCAGAGATGCAGGATGCTATACAGCCTCAGTATTCCTTGATCTCTCTAAGGCCTTTGACACAGTGTCTCACCCCTTACTTTTGAACACACTAACTTAGGCTTCTCGCATAACACAGTAAAATGGTTTTAGAGCTACCTCAAGGATCATAAACAAGCAGTGAAATGGTTCAGTGAACTCTCATCCTTCCACCACAACCCTACTGGAGTCCCCCAAGGCTCCATCCTAGGACCCCTACTCTTCAACATTTTCATAACCTTCACACTGTCTCTCACCCTGGGACTCTAATTCAATACGCTGATGATTCCACCATACTCTGCAATGCTCAATCACTACCAGAACTACTTTCAAAAACTCAACAGTCCTTGCCCAACTCTTTCTTAATCCAAAGAAGACAAAACTAGTACTCTTTCATTCCTAAAATACCTCCCCTGTCACTGATCACTTCAACATCCTTGCATCTGACAACACTGTCATTGAAATAGTGCAGAAAACCAAACTTCTAGGTGTTAATCATTGAAAATAAATTTTCATTTGACCCCCATATACAGCAAAATATAAAGAAAACTCATAAAAAACGGTGACTCTTATATAGAAACAAACATTTCTTTACTGCAGCGACCAAAACTATCCTTGCAAAAACATTTTTACTTCCCTCCCTTCTTTATGGTGCCCCTGTCTTAACTAACTTACAAAATTCTACCCTAAGCAAGTTGGAGCAGTGCTACAACAAAGTTGCAAAGTTTGCCACAAACTCTAAATATCACACACACCACTGTAAACCATTCTTAGAATTAAACTGGCTTGAACTCCCAACCAACTTGCCTTTATTCAGCTATCCACCCTGCACAACCTTATTTTCAAGCTAGTGCCTGTCCTGAACTAGCTAATCTTGTCACACCTTACACATCAAATCGATCCCTACGATCAGAAGACAAAAATCTCTTAGCTATCTCAAAACCCACAAGAAAACCTGGTTACTCTCTGTATTCATACTCTGGCTCTATACTTTGGAATTCACTACCTCTAGCTACCAGGTCTATGCCTTCACTAATCCATTTCAAAGCCTCTTTAAAAAAATCATCTCAAAAATACATGGCTCTGCTCCTACATAAAGCCTGCCTAACACTCATGTCTTCCTCTTCTGTCACATTTCAGTCCCTCACAGACTGCAAGATCCTAAGGCTCCTCTAACTCCTTCTCTGCTTCTATACCATATCCGTAAGCTACTGCTCAGGCTTTACTGCTTCTGTTCTTCTTAACTCTCTCTCACTATCTATCTGCATCACTAACTTTCCTGCTGCTATTTTCCTAACTGAAGCTAACATTTAATTTTTCTTGTACTATTACAATGTCACACAATGCACTACCTACGTACTACTTTTTTGGACAATGTCGACATCATGTATGGTGAGAGTGACTTTTATTGTCTGTAGTATTTTAACTGTATAGCACTGTTTAGATGTGTAGTAATATATTTCAACATCTTGTAGCAATTTGTTCTTTCAACTTATTTTTTGTATATTAATGTAATCTTTATTGTATTGGATTATTCTGTATTTGTATTGTACTGTATGTGGAGCTTTTCTCCCCAGGCCTCTGCTGTAAATGGGTTCTGTAGACCCAGTCAGACCACCCCAGCAAACAAATGTCAAATAAATAAATAACCTCTAAGGGATTATTTTATTTCTTTTTTCCCCCAATAATTTTTTATTTCTTCTGTTGCTACCTTGCTTTTGCATTTATATTTATGTTACATTTGGGGGTCATTTTATAGCTAAAATAAGGAACTCAGAGGTGCAGCCTACATTGTCTAGTAGAGCACACTCTTGTTGGTAAAGTGTAGAAGCAGTCAGTGTGTCTATTATCTTATTATACCACTGGGGCATGCTGTTAGCAGACAATAAACACACATGGCTGTGCAGATGATTTGGTGATCACTCAACCCGCACGGACTATTAAAATATTGTGTTACAAGGAGCTGTCAGTATGCTGTAAACTTCAGATACAGATGTGTCGCAATACTAACTAAACTTATTGTGTAGTATATGTTTTTATATATGGGTCTACTTTGTTTCACTGAATCTCATTGCACTGCATTTTATTTCATCCCGATCACATTGCTGAAAACACAAATTACTGAAAACTCATTTCACTCAACTGCAGTTAGTATATATGGCACTGTGTAGAGTATTGTAAGGCAAGTATATATATATATATATATATATATATATATATATATATATATATATATAGTTAGGGGTGGTGTAGAGGGCTGGGAGGTGTGGGGGGCACAGACCCCACATTGATTGTTTTATATTCTATTTTACCAAAAACTTTAAAACAGTACATTTTAAACAATAGATATGCATAGTTACAACACTAATGATTAACTGTCTCCTCTTCTTCTTTCGGCTGCTCCCGTTAGGGGTCGCCACAGCGGATCATCTGTTTCCATTTCTTCCTGTCCTCTGCATCTTGCTCTGTCACACCAACCACCTGCATGTCCTATCTCACCACATCCATAAACCTTATCTTAGGCCTTCCTCTTTTCCTGTTACCTGGCAGCTTCATCCTTAGCATCTTTTTCCCAATATACTCTGCACTCCTCCTCAGCACATGTCCAAACCAATGCAATCTTGCTTCTCTGGCTTTGTCTCCTAACCTTCCAACCTGGGTTGACTCTCTAATATACTTATTCCTAATCCTGTCCACCCTTGCACACGCAGTGCAAATCTTAGCATCTTTAACTCTGCTACGTCCAGCTCTGACTCCTGCCTTTTTGTCAGTGCCTCTGTCTTCAACCCATAAAACATAGCTGGTCTCACTACCCACTTGTAGACCTTCCCTTTCACTCTTACTGGTACTCGTCTGTCACAAATCACTCCTGACACTCTTCTCCACCCATTTCATCCTGCCTCTACTCTCTTCTTCACCTCTCTTCCTCACTCACCATTACTCTGAACTGTTGATCCCAAGTATTTAAACTCATCCACCTTCTCCACCTCTACTCCCTGCAGCCTCAACATTCGACTATCCTCCCTCTCATTTACATACATATATTCTGTCTTAGTCCTGCTAACCTTCATTCCTCTTCTCTCTAGAGTATATCTCCACCTCTCCAGCGTCTCCTCCACCTATTCCCTACTCTCACTACAGATCACAATGTCATCTGCAAACATCATAGTCCACGGGGACTCCTGTCTGATCTCATCGGTCAACCTATCCCTCACCATTGCAAATAAGAAAGGGGTCAGAGCTGATCCTTGATGTAATCCCACCTCCACCTTAAATGCATCCATCACTCCCACCGCAGACCTCACCGCTGTCACACTACCCTCGTACATATCCTGTACCACTCATATACTTCTCTGACACTCCTAACTTCCTCATACAATACCACAACTCCTCTCTAGGCACCCTGTCATATGCTTTCTCTAAATCCACAAAGACACAATGCAACTCCTTCTGACCTTCTCTGTACTTCTTCATCAACACTGTCAGAGAAAACATCACACCTGTAGTGCTCTTTCCTGGCATGAAACCATACTGCTGATCACTAATCATCACCTCCCTTCTTAACCTAGCTTCCACTACTCTTTCCCATAACTTCATGCTGTGACTGATCAATTTAATCCCTATGTAGTTAATACAGATCTGCACATCACCCTTATTCTTAAAAATCGGTACCAAAACACTTTTTCTTCATTCCTCAGGGATCCTCTCACTTTCCAAGATTTCATTAAACAATCTAGTTAAAAACTCCACTGCCATTTCACCTAAACACCTCCATGCTTCCACAGGTATGTCATCTGGACCAACAACCTTTCCATTCTTCATCCTCTTCATAGCGATCCTTACTTCCTCCTTGCTAATCTACTGCACTTCATGATTCACTATCCGCACATCATCCAACCTTCTCTCCCTCTCATTCTCTTCATTCATCAGCCCCTCAAAGTACTCTTTCCATCTGCTCAACACACTCTCTTCGCTTGTGAGTACATTTCCCTCATTATCCTTTATCACCCGTACCTGCTGCACATCTTTACTAGCTCGGTCCCTCTGTCTAGCCAATCGGTACAGGTCCTTTTCACCCTCCTTAGTGTCCAACCTTTCATACAACTCTTCATACGCCTTATCCTTAGCCTTCGTCACCTCTCTCTTTGCCATGCACCTCATCTCCTTATACTCCTGTCTACTTTCTTCATCTCTCTGACAATCCCACTTCTTCTTCACCAACCTCTTTCTCTGTATACTCTCCTGTACTTCCTCATTCCACCACCAGGTCTCCTTGTCCTCCTTCCTCTTTCCAGACATCACACCAAGCACCTTTCTAGCCATCTCCCTTACTAGCTCTGCTGTAGTTACCCAGCTATTTGGTAACTCTTCACTGTCATCCAGTGCCTGTCTTAACTCTTATCTAAACTCCACCTCACAATTACCCTTTTTCAATTTCCACCATTTGATCCTTGGTGCTGCCCTCACACTCCTCCTCCTCTTCTTGATAACCAAAGTCATCCTACAAGCCACCATCCTATGCTGCCTAACTACACTTTCCCTGGCCACCACTTTGCAGTCTCCAATCTCCTTCAGACTGGCCCTTCTACATAAGCTATAATCCACCTGCGTGCATCTCCCTCCACTCTTGTGTGTTACCCTATGCTCCTCCCTCTTGTTAAAATATGTATTCACCACAGCCATGTCCATCCTTTTCACAAAATCCACTACCATCTGACCTTCTGCATTCCTTTGCTTAACACCATACCTACCCATAAATTCTCATCCCATCTGTTCCCTTCACCAACATGCCCATTGAATTCTGCTCCAATCACCACTCTCTCACCCTTGGGTACAGTCATCACCACTTCATCCAACATTTTCCTCTCTCATCCATCGCACACCCAACTTGTGGTGCATATGCTCTAACAACATTAATCATTACACCATCAATTTCCGGCTTCATAAACATCACTCTATCCGACACTCTTTTCACCTCCAAAACACTCTTAATATAGTGTTCCTTCAGGATAACCACTACACCATTTCTCCTCCCATCCACACCATGATAAAACAATTTGAACCTGCCTCCGATACACCTAGCCTTGCTCCCCTTCCATCTGGCCTCTTGCACACACAATATACCAACCTTCCTTCTGTCCATCATATCAGCTAGCTCTCTCCCTATACCAGTCATACTGCCAACATTCAAAGTTCCGAACCTTACTACCACAGTCCTAGCCTTTACCTGCCTTCGGGCATGCCTTCCCATTTTTCTACTCCTTCGGCCAACAGTATCCCAATTTCTGTTGGCACCCTGTTAACCAACAGTACTGGTGGTGGTCGTTGTTAACCCGGGCCTTGACCGATCCGTTATGTATATCTGTACTGTTGTCCGCATGTACGATTTGCCAAAATTTTACGCCAGATGCCCTTCCTAACGCAACCCTACCCATTTATCCAAGCTTAGGACCGGCACAAAGAAATGCACTGGCTTGTGCATCCCCAGTGGCTGGGTTCCAAATAGAAAGAAAGAAGATTAAGAAAGCAAAATGACTGCCTGTGAAGACTTTAGAAGTGGCTGAGGAAAAAAGGTATCTAAAGTCACTGGAGATAGGGTGTAATGTGTAAAACCTAATAGCAACAGTAGATAAAAAGGACATGTAAAAGGACAAAACAATAAAATGGAAGAAAACAATAGAATGTGAACAATAAATCTGTTCAAGAAGATGAGTTATATTAAGGAAAACTTCCAGGTAACAATGGACATGACAAAAGACAAAACGGGAGCAGTACCATCACTGGTAAGCTGCTACATGGACAACAGATGCAATTGTCAAGAGAGACACCACGGTTACTGGCACATACATTACAATGATGTGTTCTCTAACTACAGCCAAGCTGCTACACATACAACATATTCAGTTGTCAAGAGAGACACCAACGTCACTGACACATAAAATACAAAGATGTGTTTTCTAACTAAAGCCAAGCTGCTACATGAACAACATATTCAGTTGTGAAAAGAAACACCAACATCACTAATACATACAATACAATGATGTGTTCTTTAACTAGAGTCAAGCTGCTACACGGACAACGTATTCAGTTGTTAAGTGAGACACCAACGTCACTGACACATACAATACAATGATGTGTTCTCTAACTAGAGCCAAGCTGCTACATGGACAACATATTCAGTTGTCCAGAGAGACACCAATGTCACTGACACATACAATACAATGATGTGTTTTCTAACTAGAGCCAAGCTGCTACACGGACAACATATTCAGTTGTCAACAGAGACACCAACATCACTGACACATACAATACAATGATGTGTTCTCTAACTAGAGCCAAGCTGCTACATGGACAGCCTATTCAGTTGTCAAGAGAGACAACAATGTAACTGACACATACAATACAATGATGTGTTTTCTAGCTAGAGCCAAGCTGCTACATGGACAACATATTCAGTTTTCAAGAGAGACGCCAACGTCACTGACACATACAATACAATGATGTGTTCTCTAACTAGAGCCAAGCTGCTACATGGACAAATTATTCAGTTGTCAAGAGAGGCACCAACATCACTGACACATATAATACAATGATGTGTTCTCTAACTAGAGTCAAGCTGCTACACAGACAATATATTCTGTTGTCAAGAGAGACACCAACATCACGGACATATGCAATACAATGATGGGTTCTCTAACTAGTGCCAAGCTGCTACACGGAGAACATATTCAGTTGTCAAGAGAGACACCAACGTCACTGACACATACAATACAATGATGTGTTCTCTAACTAGAGCCAAGCTGCTACATGGACAAATTATTCAGTTGTAAAGAGAGACACCAACGTCACTGACACATACAATGATGTGTTTTCAAACCAGAGCCAACCTGCTACACGGACAACATATTCAGTTGTGAAGAGAGACACCAACATAACTGACACAAACAATACAATGATGTGCTCTCTAACTAGAGCCAAGCTACTACACGGACAACATATTCAGTTGTCAAGAGAGACACCAACATCACTGACACATACAATACAATGATATTTTCTCAAACTAGAGCCAATCTGCTATAGGGACAACATATTCAGTTGTCAAGAGAGACACGACTGTCACTCACACATACAATACAATGATGGGTTCTCTAACTTGAGCCAAGCTGCTACACGGACAACATATTCAGCTGTCAAGAGAGATGCCAACGTCACTGACACATACAATACAATGATTTGTTCTCTAACTAGAGCCAAGCTGCTACACGTACAACATATTCAGTTGTCAAGAGAGACACCAACGTCACTGACCCATACAAAACAATGATGTGTTCTCTAACTAGAGCCAAGCTGCTACATGTACAACATATAAAGTTGTCAAGAGAGACACCAACATCACTGACACATACAATACAATGATATGTTCTCAAACTAGAGCCAATCTGCTATAGGGACAACATATTCAGTTGTCAACAGAGACACCAACTTCACTGACACATACAATACAATGATATATTCTCAAACTAGAGCCAAGCTGCTACAGGGACAGCATATTCAGTTGTCAAGAGAAACACCAATGTAATTGACACATACAATACAATGATGTGTTTTCTAGCTAGAGCCAAGCTGCTACATGGACAACATATTCAGTTTTAAAGAGAGACACCAATGTCACTGACACATACAATACAATGATGTGTTCTCTAACTAGAGCCAAGCTGCTACATGGACAACATATTCAGTTGTAAAGAGAGACACCAACGTCACTTACACATACAATACAATGATGTGTTTTCGAACCAGAGCCCAGCTGCTACTCAAATAACATATTCAGTTGTCAAGACAGGCACCAAACGTCACTGACACATACAACAGAATGATGTGTTCTCTAACTAGAGCCAAGCTGCTACATGGACAACATATTCAGTTGTCAAGAGAGACACCAACATCACTGACACATGCAATACAATGATGTGTTCTCACTAGAGCCAAGCTGCTACACGGAGAACATATTCAGTTGTCAAGGGAGACACCAACGACACTGACACATACAATACAATGATGTGTTCTCAAACCAGAGCCAAGCTGCTACACGGGCAACATATTCAGTTGTCAAGAGAGACACCAACATCACTGACACATACAGTACAATGATGTGCTCTCTAACTAAAGCCAAGCTGCTACACGGACAATATATTCAGTTGTCAAGAGAGGCACCAACGTCACTGACACATACAATCCAATGATGTGTTCTCTAACTAGAGCCAAGCTGCTACAAGGACAACAAATTCAGTTGTGAAGAGAGACACCAATGTCACTGACACAAACAATACAATGATGTGTTCTCAAACTAGAGCCTAGCTGATACATGGACAACATATTCAGTTACCAAGAGAGACACCAACATCACTGGCACATACACTACAATAATGTCTTCTCTAACTAGAGCCAGGCTGCTACATGGACAACATATTCAGTTGTCATGAGAGACACCAATGTCACTGACACATACAATATAATGATGTGTTCTCACACTAGAGCCTAGCTGATACACGGACAACATATTCAGTTGCCAAGAGAGACACCAACATCACTGGCACATACACTACAATAATGTGTTCTCTAACTAGAGCCAGGCTGCTACATGGACAACATATTCAGTTGTCAAGGGAGCCACCAATGACACTGATACATGCAATACAATGATGTGCTCTCTAACTATAGTCAAACTGCTACACAGACAACATATTCAGTTGTCAAGAGAGACAACAGTGTTACTGACACATACAATACAATGATGTGTTCTCTTACTAGAGCTAAGCTGCTACACAGACAACAAATTCAGTTGTCAAGAGAGACACCAACATCACTGACACATACAATACAGTGATGTGTTCTCTAACTAGAGCCAGGCTGCTACATGGACAACATATTCAGTTGTCAAGAGAGACACCAATGTTACTGACACTTACAATACAATGATATATTCTCTAACTAGAGCCAAACATCCTGGAGAGTGAAGTTAAATGGGCACTAGAACATGTTGCTAATAAAGCTGAAACAGCAGCTGAATTCTTTAAAATCGTCCAAAATTATGATTTTTACTTATTTTATTTATTTATTTTTTGTCTTTTGGTTACCAGGAAAGCCCACTGGGCTCAGAAGGCCATTTTCTGTGGAGGCCCAGGGAGAAAGGCTGCATACAGTTAATTATAGACATAACATTGTTTCAAAATTTGAAAATAACAAGAGAGAAGTAACAGTAGAAAATTACAAATGGATGTTACAATGTGAATACTTGGGTTTAAGTTTTCTGATTGCAGCAATACTGGAATAACAAAGAAACATGAGAGTGTTGAATGTTAAAGAGTAATTACATAGATCAATTGTGCTTTGGTTGTGACAAATACAAGACAATGTAGTATTTACAATATTTACAAGAGGATAGCATTTTTGCAAGAGAAATAACTGGAAGGGAAAGAAGAGAGAGGGGGGAGAACAGATTGATGAGGGAGATGGGTGAGGAAGGGGAGGCCTAAGCACTAGGGAGAGTGTGCCAGGGAAGTGTGTTTTAGAGATATGGGTAGGTAGTTTTGGGGCAAGTTAGAGTCGGTTGGAGTTTGAAGTTTGCAGTGTTAGACTAGGCTAAAGTATGTATATTTGAATACTTGGGAGAATTGGGTTATGGCGGAATCAGTAGTGGAACAGTTGTATATCCATTTGGATAGAAAATGAAGGTGTAATTCCTTTTTAAATGTAGAATGGTATTGTTGAGAGCAGATAGAGGGATGTAGGTTGTTCCAGGCTTTGGCTATTATCCAAGCGTATAGTACTTGTTCTACTGGTAACTTGGATTTATGAACTTGGAGGAGGAATTTGTTTTCAGATCTTAGGGGCCTAGCAGGGTTATAAAGGGTAATTAAAGAGTTCAGAGAAGAGCAGTCCTTTGCCTGTATCTTAGTTTGTGTGTACCTGTAAGTTGTAGGAGAAGTAGGTAGTGGGGGAGTTCTAGCCTATGCAATTGTTTGAAGGCTAGACAGTGGTGAGCAGAATGGCAATTGTTGGTAGTGAATTTTGCTATCTTGTTATAGCAAGATTCCAATTTTGTGAGTAGTGAGGACTGTAGATTAAGTAGTAATGGGGCACCATAGGTTAATGAGGGTAGGAGGTATGATGAGGCTATAGTTTGTTTGGTTGGGGGATAGAGGAATTTACTATGTTGGTAGAGAAGTCCAAGTTTTTTGTGGGTTTTACTTATACAGTTCTGAATGTGAAGGTCAAATTTGAGGTTTTCATCGATTATTACTCCCAGTAATTGAATATGGGTTACTAACTCAGTCTTGGTAGAGTCAATTGAGTAGATTTCAAGGTTACAATTGTTGGTAGGGGCATTTTTCTTGGGAGGGAATATCATCAGTTTGGATTTTTTTGGATTTAAGGAGAGAGAGTTTTTGTGAAGCCATTTTTCAACTGTGGTAAATGATGCTTGGGTAGATTTTTGTAGGCTATCCAGGGTTTTAGCACAGCAGACTATAGTAGAGTCATCTGTGTACTGGATTATGGACCCAGGCTGAATAATATGGTTCAGGTTATTAATGAAGATATTAAACAAGAGAGGACCTAGGACAGAGCCCTGAGGTACCCCTGTTGGATTAAGCAGAAATGGGGAGACGGAGTTATGCCATTTGACTGCACATCTCAGTTTGTGAGATAGCTCTTGAACCAGTTAACAGAATGGGGAGTTAGGCCTATAGCAGACAGATGGGATCGGAGGATAGGGTGGGAGATGGTGTTGAATGCTTTTGATAAGTCCAGAAATATGGTTGACACTATGTTACCCAAATCACGTGGTTTGGTGATTTTGTCAAGGAAGGAGATAAGTGCAGTGGATGTGCTATGGCTGGGGCAGAACCCATGTTGTGTAGAGGAAAGGATGTTGTTTTTCAGTAGCTATTCTAAGAGCTGTTTTTGTACACATTTTTCAAGAATTTTGGAGATAGGGGACAGTATAGCAATGGGACAAAAATTGGAGATATCAGTGGATGGGCCACTTTTGTGAAATGGTAAGATGATGGCTTTTTTCCATAAATTAGGGACATAGGCTTCCTGAAGGGATCTGTTTATTAGGATGCGTATAGGGTATGCCACTAAATAGGCAGCGAGTTTTAGAAATTTAGCAGGAATGTTATCTGTTGAGTTTGAGCATGGTTTTAGTTTTAACAATAGTTTTTTAATCAAAGAGGTGGAAATGGGTGAGAGATGAAATTGAGGGTGAGGGGTTTGTTGTGTGCTATTTGCTTAAAGAGAGAAGTTGTTGTGAGTAGTGGAGGATAGAGGGTGCACTTTTGTGGTGAAGGGGATGGTGAGGATGTAGAACTGTCTGGGAGTGGAATGGAGAAAGTTGCTGTAATTTTGGCTATGTTGTCTATGAAATATTAATTAAAGAGACTTGCTATTTGCTCTGGTTGCATGTCAGACTGTGGGCAGGCATTGGGTTTAGTGTCAGGTGCTAGTAGGTTGTTGATAGAGGACCAGAAGTGTTTGGGGTTCTTTGTTTTAAATGATTGTTGGGTCCAGAAGTATGACTGTTTATCTTTGCTCACAAGTTTTTTTAACTTGGTTACAGAGTTGCTTGTATTGAATTAAGTCAGCAGTGTTTCTAGATTTCTGACAGACTTTCCAGGCTCTGTCTCTAGTATGCATGACATCTTTAGTGGTTTTAGATAGCCAGGGTGCATTATTGGATTTGATCCTTTTGGTTCTGGTAGGAGCTTTTTTGCTTAGAATTTCTAAAAAAAAAAGTGTTGTTGAAGAACTGTAGGGCATCATCTAAGGGGAGAGATTTAAGATAGTTCCAATTAATGCTTTTTAGTGTGGTATTAAGGGTGATGGGGTTAAATTTGGACAGGATTTGGACTAGTTTGAAGGTATGGGTTTGTTGCAAATGTGGGCAGGAGCAAATGGTAAAGGCAGGTAGATGATCACTAAAGGAGTTGGGAATAGTGCCTAAGGATATATACTTGGTGGGGTCAGAGACTAATATCCAGTCTAAGATGGTTCCTTCATTGCTTTTGCTATATCTAGTGCTGGTGGTAATAAGTTGTGTGAAATGATACAGATTAATGCTAAAGGTAGAAAGTTTACAGGAAGATATTGGCCCAGTCAATGCTCATGTCACCTAGGATTATTGTTTCATTCTTTATGGCATTAGATATCCATGAAATAAACTCTTCTAGAATGGGAATGCTATTCCCAGGAGGAATATATATGACTGATATACAGAGCTTTTTAGAGTGGTTGATATCAAGGAAGGACATTAAAATTTCAGCATTATGGAATTAGGGAATTTGAACTTTAAATTGGGTTAGGCTGAAGGTGCTGGAGGGGATGATGGCTATGCCCCCACCCTTTTCATGTTGTCTGTCTGACCTGATTATGTTATAATTGGCAGGGAGAATCTCAGTGTCTGGGATGGATGTTTTAAACCAAATTTCTGTGGCTGCGAGGATAGTTGTGTTACTTTGTGTCAGCCGTGCATGTAATTCAGTAGTTTTATTACAGATACTCTGAAAATTAACATTGGTTTGGTGGAGGGTTCTGGTGTTAATAGGGGTGTGAGAAGAAGCTGGACCAGGGTTAGGGTGGATATCACTGGAGCGAGAAAGAAGGGCTGGGGCGTGGGAGAGATGTCGTGTAAGGTAAGAGATCTTAGTATTGAGATAGTGAGTTAAGTTGTAGTTAGGCGGGTGAGGGAGGTAAGGCATTTCTATGAAATGGAACATATATATAGTTTAGTGAGGAGGATGAGGCTAGTGTAATATAGACTAGGGCCTATTTCAGAATATGAGTTAATAGTGGAGAGGTAGATGTGTGTTAGAGAGTTTATTGTGGGCTGGAGGCTTTCTGAAAAGTCTGTAGTAAATCTAAGAGTTAGAAGAAGAATGGAGATTGAAAGCAGAAGTAACGTTTGGTTGAATATAGGATTCATGGTGGGTGAGAGAGGAAGGAGGAGTTGTTTGCAAGGAAGTCATGTAGTAGAAGTGAGGGAGGGAGATGGGATGCAGGAAGGGGAGAGGTCTGGCTAAGTATAAATGTAATGAAAGAGGGGATAGGTGGGAATAGGGGTAGGGAAGGGGAGCGAAGTGAGCCCGAGCAGAGCGAGGGTGAACAGAGCAGGTTGAGCCCAGCTCTGAGATCAAAGACAAGGAGCTAAGCCAAAAAAAAATCAACAAACCAGCAGAAATGGGGTAAATTTCTTTGGTATGAAATGTTAAGATTAGACCAGGGCAGGAGATAATTTACTGAGTATGCACACACTACTTGCAAAAGAGGCAAAATAGAACAACTGTTATGTGAGGGTATTGAGAGTCTTTAATGGCTGGCGTACCCGGCTGAGCATTCAACAGTGCGATACCAGGGAGGCAGAGAGTACTGTGGCCAAAATAGCATCTAAAACAATTTAATTACAAAGGGAAATAGCTTATTTTAACCAAGCAAACACTACATTCAACTAGAAAGTTAAGTTAGAGTGCAACGTACATAAGTTACTTTTCTTGCTGCCGTTTACACAGTGATTCTTAGCACTTACTAGCTGGGCCACACCACGCAGTAAAAGACAGGGCTATTTATTGAAACCAGGAAAAGGCAGGGCCAGAACAATGTACTGAAAAAGAATGGGAGAAGAAAAAGTGGATAAGAAATACTACAATAAGGGAAACGATTTACAAAACATTTTAGCAACAAGAGGTAGCCACAGCAAGTATAAGCCAAACTTGGGGTACAGCTTGCAATGACTTCGTTTCGCAAGAGAATAATTGCAAAATCACATTTTCAGATCATTAGTAACTAGAGCTTGTTTAAAATCAGAGAGAAAGAACATTAAAAACAACTTAAACAGTCTGCACTTGCAAGAGAAGCAGTGAGTACATTGATAAAAAGCTCAGTAATTGTTTCTAACTATTTAGACCAATGAAAGCATTACAAAACATGTGCTAAAACAGTTCATTACCAGCAAATATTAGTAGGAAAGCATTTAAACAGACAGAACGTAAGTACGCAGTAAATAGTATGATCCATTTTATCGTTAGCTAGTAAGGATCATGTGCTATGATCTGCAGATAAATGTAAGCACAACACACAGTAAAACAGAAAATAACAAAAACTAATGAAAAATACAAATAAAGACAATAGCTACCAAGAGTCTTATACTGTTGGGACACTCAACTCCAAGGGACTACAGACTAGAGGTCCAAAGATGGCACCTGGGAGTTACAAAACCTTTGGCAGGGCAAGATTGGGTAATAGGAGCGAGGGGAGGTGCTAGGGAGTAGGAAAGACCAATGGTAAGGCAGTAACTGAGACCAGCCCTGAGCCAAAAAAAAAAACAATCAACAAACCAGCAGAAATGGGATAAATTTCTTTGGTATGAAATGTTAATATTAGACCAGGGCAGGAAATAATTTACTGAGTATGCACACACTACTTGCAAAAGGGGCAAAATAGAACAACTGTTACGTGAGGGTATTGAGAGTCTTTAATGGCTGGCGTACCCGGCTGAGCATTTAACAGTGCGATACCAGGTAGGCAAAGAGCACTGTGGCCAAAATAGCATCTAAAACAATTTAATTACAAAGGGAAATAGCTTATTTTAACCAGGCAAACACTACATTCAAGTGGAAAGTTAAGCTAGAGTGCAACGTACATTAAGTTACTTTTCTTGCTGCCGTTTACACAATGATTCTTAGCACTTAGTAGCTGGGACGCACAATGCAATAAAAGATGGGGCTGTTTATTGAAACCAGGACAAGGCAGGGACAGAAAAATGTACTGAAAAAGAATGGGAGAAGAAAATGTGGATAAGAAACACTACAATAAGGGAAACAATTTACAAAACATTTCAGTAACACATGTACATTAAGAGGTAGCCAGAGCAACTATAAGCCAAACTTGGGGTACAGCATGCAATGACTTAGTTTCACAAGAGAATAATTGCAAAATCACATTTCCAGATCATTAGTAACTAGATCTTGTTTAAAATCAGAGAGAAAGAACATAAAAACAACTTAGCAACAGTCCACACTTGCAGGAGAAGCAGTGAGTACACTGACAAAAAAAGCTCTGTAATTGTTTCTAACAATTTAGACCAATGTAACACAGCTGTATTTAATTTGCCAGCAACTGCAGAAAACTGGACAGAAGCCACTGGATTGTAAAATGTCAGTTTATATTCCATTTAATGCTACAGATTGTTCCACTTAAACAACTGCACTTGTAGAAAATGCAGCAGTCCTGAAATCAAGAAAACTATTTCTTCAAAGTTGAAGCTGGGGTGATTGCAATCCAAGCTGAGGGCAAGGTATGCATGACAGAAGTTCACTGTCATGGAAGCCATTTGTTGATAGATAAGATTATTCAAATTCAGATGGCCATGCATTTTGGAAACTTATTGAAGTGAAAGAAAACAATTTTATGTCTTGATGGACTTTGACTTGAGAAAGATGACAACCATCCAACAGTGGCATTTGTGAACTCCTGGAGATAAGCATTGTCTCCCACTTCCAAACCCATTCTAGAGCTTGTTAAAAGGAGAGAAAAGGTACACTAGGACTTATTACTAAAAGACTTCTAACAGAAAGTGATTTGTGCTTAAAACCACTAAAAAGGAACTGAAGTGTCCAAAAACATTACAGTCTGCTTAGAAAATCTTTTTGAGTTCAGTTATTTGATACACCATTTAAATGAAGCCTTTGCTGATTTATCTAAACTTCTGTGCCTGCGGTTTACCTTTGATGTTGCATGACAATAAAGTAGATTCTGACTTACAGTGCTATCTAAATTGCTACAATACTACAATAGTTTTTACACAATTTACAAGACTAAATTGAATATTTGCCTTTCAGGATTTTTTCAAGATATCTACTTCCTTACTTGCTCTGTTACTTTTACATAACCAAACTTTACTGTTTACACATAAATCTTTATTAACTTAGAAAAAAAATACTTGAACTCACTACGGTACTTGCTGTGGCTAATAATCACCTTCAGCTGAACTCTTTTTTTGTGGATGTAATAGAAGCAGGAAATTCTTGTGCATCACACAACATATTTACAGATAGTACAAGTTTTTGGTGCATATAACTGCGGTGGTGGTGCTGCGGTAGCATTGTCGCCTCACAGTAAGACGTTGTCCTGTTCGATTCTCAGCTAGAGCGTCTTCTGTGTGGAAGCATGCATGAATGGGCATACCTTCATTGAAGGTTGTGCATCAGGGCCGGCAACTCGGCATGTTAAAATCTTCTGCCAATCATTAGTGGACCGGAGTTCCGCTGTGGCGACCTCTTACCAGGAAAAGCCGAAAGATGCAACAACATCTGGAAGAGATTATTGATTGCCCATGCCAAGTCATAGTCCCATTGCATGGCATATTGGGTGCATATACATGCATTCACTCACTCTTTCTCTCTCCGATCTCTCACACACAGACATTTAGTAGACAGTACAGCCTCTTTCATACATCTGAGAATACAATAAGAGTATCTTATCCCTTATAGATATAACTCATATAAGCTCCACTATCTGAAGTGTTATAACTGATAGTGAATATAAGAGGAAATGGAACAACAGTAAAATGTCTGGAATGTCCTGTATTATATCCCAGAACATGTGTATGTCAGCCTTAGACTTAACACCTATTGCCACAAGAATGTTGAAATAACATTTGTGTAATTTTCTGTCACTTCTCCCTGTATTAGAACCCAGGACCATCTGTATCACAGCTCTACACTTACACCTGCTGCCACAAGAGTTGTTACATAACAGCTACTTAATTTCCTAGTCATTCTTAAGTTTTGTGTGTTAATTGCCATACCAATGCCATTTAGCATGTTTGTGCAGTGCCCAACATAATTAATTGAATGTATCCATTTTCAATTATTGACTGCAACTTGCCTGCAGATGCTTGATGGCTGCAGGTGCCGAGGAACCTTGCTAACAGCTGTTCCCCTTGTTTGCACTATGCAGCACACTGCACAAACACTGAAAATTTAAAAAAAAAGGCAAAAGTAGTTGAAATGTCGAAAAGCAATCTATAGAATAAACACTACAACATGTTTATGTTTATTGGTTCACATGAAATGCTTTTACACAGGTCTGGATTTGAACTCTCACTACAATAAACCTTCAGGTCACAGTACGTTTGTGTTATCCCTCTTTGCCAAACCAATACCTTTGCAACAGGGAACTGAAATCTTTCTGCATACAACCAAATGCAACACCATCCACAGTGTTAACAAGCCATATGACAGTTATTTGTGCATGTATTAATTTCAGATGTAGTGCACTGAGTGATTACACAACCTATTATCACTATTGCTTGCAAAAATTAAAGAGATTCTTCAGTTCAATTCTCAGCTGGGGTGCCTTTTGTGCAGTTTGTATGCCCTCCCTGCATTCTCATGGGTTTCCTCTGGGTACTCCAGTTTCCTCCCACATTCCAAAGATATGCATCTGGAGAATTTCTCTCTGGGCCTCTGCTGAAAATAGACTCCATCCTAGTTGGATTTTTATGGTCAAAAAGTGTTAAATGAATAAATAAACAAATAAATTAAGTAAATAAAACACAGCTCTGCCTTATCTCTCTGTGTTTGTTGCTCATTCTTGTCTTATCTGAGCAGTAATCTGAGATATGCAGTCTGTAACATATTCTTTATCATTGTCCTTAAAATGTCTGATGATCTTAAATGACAATAATATACAGCTGTTACCAAATGAAGGGAAGGGTGGATGTTAATGAACAGAGACTGGTAATTGTGTGGTGCTTGCTTACATTTAAAACCTTGATAAAATTACTTCTACACTTTCTAAGTCTAACTTGGCTGACACACTCACTGCTGTTGTGCTTTCCTTCTCTCTACCAGCAATCATTCACAGCTGCAATCCATTAGCAACAAATACTGAGGGAGTGCCTGCACTATATTTACATCTGCTACACAGAGTCAGGTATTTGGGATTCAACAATTCTAATGAGTTCACGCCTCATTTGCATATTCACCATGCTCACAGCCCTGAATCTATGCCATAAAACTGCAACCATGTAGCTTGGGAAACTGAAGCCGAGGAGACTTGTTTATGTGGAGAACACAGAAGAGGCTATTATTAATTTGAGCTATAGCTACATAGTAGACTACTGATATACAATAAACTCTCATTTAACCAGAACTCAAGCAACCTGCAAAAAAAAAAAAAAATCAAAGAAATACAGTACAGTATGAACAATCCAGTTTTCATGTGCTGCACTTTCTGCTTTGTCCGCGCAGAAACATACTTTATGTTTTTAGAGTTATAGAGTTTTAAAAAGGAAGATAGGAATAAATTCCCTCTCTCCCCAGCCTGAGAACAAGTCAAACTAAACAAGTCAAATTGCTAAAATGTTAATACTTGCTCCACACTCAGTCAGTTTGCATCACATCGCACATTCTCTCTACGATCTCTCAGACTCACAGTCTCTTCAGCTTTCATATATCTCTCTCATCTCTCACAGTCATTTCTGCTTTTATACATGCATTCTCTATCTCTCTCTTTCTCTCTCTCTCTCTCTCTCTCTCTCTCAGTTCAAGTAATTCAATTCCAATCCAGTCAGCATGCCACTGAAAAACATTCTGCATGCCACTCTTTCTAGTGGAAATATAAGGTAAAATATTATTATTCCAGCCAGGATTTTAATTACTGTATTTCAATATTAAAATGAAATCACTACACTGTTTATGGTATGTTATGGTATAGTATAGAGTACAGTATTAGCCAGGCCTATTTTTTATAGTAACTCTCAAGCAACTAGAAACTACAGTTATCCAGCATCTACCAGTCCCCATGGGTACCTGTTAACTGAGAGTTTACTGTACTGCATATGCTGAAATGTCATTAAAAAATCTGTATATATAAATATATATATATATATATATATATATATATATATATATATGTGTGTGTGTATTAACAAATGCTACTTTTAACTGTATGCATTTCTTAGAAGTGTACTGATGGCATGGGCATGTTTGTCAGGGCATTTCACTTTCTCAGATGCACAACTTTATTAACTGTCAACAGAAGTGCTAATGTTAAAGCTGTTTTTCTGTGTACACTCTTCTATTGTTATTACAGCTAAATGGTAACTGTCCTATACTGTCAATGACACAGACGTCTAGGGGAGTGGTGGGCACAAATATACATGATTGGCAATAGCCTAAAATTGAATTTTTTGTATTAAATCTGTAGAAATGTTTCAGGGACAGTTCATTTGATAGCACTTTCAGCATTTCACTGATGGTTTGTTAGCAAAATGTGTTGTTCACCTGTTCTTTTGAGAGTGGAGGAGCAAAGTTGCATTTCTGTTTTGGCACAAATAAGGATATTTTGCTATTGTTACTCTCCTTGTTTTGCATCCAGCCTTTCGTTGTGTGTGAATGTAATAAATTACAACCACACAATTCCTATTTTTATATCTTGACTGTCTTATGTTTCTCCAGTGGGTAATAATGAAATGCTGCCTTTTATATTTTATCTGGAAACAGTTACTTTGTAGTTATGTGATACGTATGTGTATCATCCTTCTGTTGCATTTTTGGTCACCTAGGACTATGGTGCCCAGGTGTCTCAATCCATAAAAGCCCCCTTCAGTGACCCTGAGAATCAGGTCATTGTTCATAGGGTTCATAGGTTAATACTAGGCTACCTGCCCATTTCAGGCCATTTTAAGCCTAGCCAGTTACCCCCTGTGAGAATCAAACCATGCACCTTGTGTCTGTAAGGTAAACACCTTAACCATTAGGCCAATCTCCCACCCCAAGTGGAAGCTTTTAGGCAACATGATGCCTTTCTGCTTAAGAGGGAACATGGAGATATATTAGGCAGAATGCAGATTTGGCAGCAGATAGTTGCTGATATGAATGCAGTAGGCATCCACATCAGGACATATGATCAGGTGTCCCATAGGGCCACCGACATGATCTCATCTGCATGGAGGAGAGCAGCTGCAGTGGCCCATGATCAGATGGGTACCAGGGGGCCTGCTACATAGCCACCACTAACAGCAAATGAAGAGTTCCTGCCCACTTTCAGGGATCCAGACAGCTCACAGGAAAGTGCAGAGCAGCATGTCCTTAACATTGGTGTCACTGTTTCAGGGACAGCAAGTATGTCCCAGGAGTAGCTTCCAGGTAGGCTCATGTATCTCAATTGTTAAATACTGTTGTATAGTAAAATACTCACAGCAATATGTTAGTCTGTTGGACAATAAATTTGTTTTGTGGAGGGGTTGTACATTGCAACAATTAAGAACATATTCTGATTGATTACACACAGACTTAGGTTGGACTTGTCATCCAAGTTCTCATTGAAGGTATACTTAATGGACAGATAAAGGGCAAAATGTTTAACCCCCTATGTTACTGTTAATTGTGATGATGTCCTTAACTTTTCCTTAACATCCAGGACAATCATCCTTGGGAAGCATAGCATCAACTGTGCATGGTAAGCCAAATATCTTCTTTGTCAGAGGTGATGAGCAGGTCAAAGAAATATATAATTTTATCCATAAGCGTGATGTGGGTGTCAGGACTGTTATGTCTATTGTTATACTGTCTGAAGTAGTGGTATCACTGTTAGTTTGCTGGCATACATTTTAAAATAGTAATGTGTTTGTTGCTTATTATCACAGGTGATCCTGACAGTGGAAGTTTGGGACTGCTACCACCTGATGTCAGAGTATCAGCAGACTCTGATGATGATGGTGTCCAAACAGAGGCAAAGTCAGGGGTGCAGAGGCTGAATCTGACAGAGACTGACATTCAGCCATCCCCTGTGATTCCATTGGATGCAGCCAGTAGGCCTACACCAACCCATTCCAATTAGCCCTCAGATATTAGACAGGTAGAGGGTGAACGCTTAGTCAGGGAAGTTTGGTTACTGTGGCTTTAGTGCCTCTTGACTCTGGCCATAGCCAAAGTGTGGGTGAGGTGCCATGCAGGAGGGTTGTTAGGTGTACTTGAAGGAGGCCTGCTATCCATCTTCCACCTCATCCAGGTGTGTCTTCCCATGTCACTTGACATATGTTTAGGGCCGTGACGGAGGTACAGGTATATTGGCATAGGTCTTCCAGAGAAATGTTTAGTACTGTAGATGTGGCACAGGCTTACATGTGTGACAGCCTCCACCATGTTGCTAATTCAATGGATCAGATGAATGACACATTGGAACTGGTGGTGTCTGTGATGGGAAGGCTGCTGGAAGGGGGATGGCATCCTAGTGGGCGGAGGTCAGCTATATCATCTGCTGTTAACCAATGTGGCCCTGCCTGATCACGCTCTTATAGTGGCACTACTTCCACTGCTCCATCAGTGTTTGAGATGTCCACGCCAAGATGTGGCAGGCCATGGAGTCATGGTCTTGGGTGTCCCTATAAGGGGAGCTTGTCCAGCAGACATCAGTCATGTCCAATTAGCAGCGGTGCATCTGACCTTGGGCATGGATGTGCCTGTGCAACCCCTGGCAGAGCCAGTTGTCATGGTCAGGTATGACAATGAAGAACCGACACATCTACCATGCATGGCTCACATCTGTCCAACATACCAAGATGTAGAACTAGCACAGAGCTTTGCTGTGTTCATGCAGACACTTACACACTAGTTCCTCTTGCACGACCCTTATAGAAACACACGCAATAGTTATATGGTTCAGCTGTGAAGCTTAAAGCTCATTTTGTCTCACTAGTCATTTGTCACTTTATCCAAATGTCTGCCTGCTTCTTTTTCTTACTTACCACACTCATTGTCCTTTTGTTTCAGCCTAGGCCTCCTTCCCCCAACAGCACCCTGTGCAAGTGATGATAATGGTGCCATATCCTTGTTTTTTATATTTTAGATTCAAAGATACATAACATTTGTGTCTGATGCTCAGGGTACATGGCTGACTCAGTGCTTAGTATATCTGTGTTTGTATTGTTGCTTTGCTAATTGCATATTTGACATATTTTGATCTTAGAAAGTTAGACGGTTGACAGAATCAAAGTGTTTAGGGTTGTGAAGTCTGAAACTAAAATGTGTTTCATTACTTTCTAACTTCTCTCTTTAATGATTTTCCAATATAAAAATATGGTGCTAAACTGAGGACATTTGGTGACCATCAATACTTTTGAGAGGCATGACTGTGTGATTCTTTGATGCCTGAGACCTTCTACTTCAGAGAGGACACATATAGTAACATAAGTCTTTGCTGTTGCATGCTAAAGTCATTGCTGTACAAATCTCCCACCTTTTACTTGCTTGCATTACCAAGTAATAACATGCAAGGATATGGCATTTATTTGTATTATTATACAATACACTCCAGGTTCAACACTTACCTTGTAAATCCAGCAGTTGCAGTAGTTTTAGTTCAGGGCTGTATGTGTACATTTCTGATGGGAGTCATCAGCCATGGTTCCAGTACATAACCTTCACCCCCCAGTAAATGACCCTGTGAGATACCCCCTACTGAAGATGTGATACAGTTGGGAGGTGTGTCAGATATGTTAGTTGTGGTAACTGCCTGGGTTGTCAGTACACGCATTCAGGATCATTCCCTTGGCATTACACATGACTTGGCAGCTAATAGAGTGGAAGCCCTTTCTATTTATATAGTCCCGTCCCTGTTCCCCAGGCAGTTCCTTGATTTCTATATGTATACAATCTATGGCATCCAGAACTTTAGGTTAGTGTGCTACATGGTAGAATCCCTGCATATTTGTGGCCCTGTGCTCAGCAGTATGTGTAAAATATATGTCGTCACTGGCATGTTGTAGCATAGTATTCAGGAATTGATGAAGGATCCTAGATGCTGATGCCTGTGACGCCCACAGCATGTCCCCTGTTGGTCTCTTAAAGGTTCCTGTAGCTAAAATTCTAAGTGCTACTCATATCTTTGTCTCCACTAGTATGGGTTCCCCTTAGTTTGCCCTGGTCTGAGCTGAATAAGACAGAGGTTGCAGGGGTCCTGTAGTGTGTCTATCTACCCTGTAGCCCTCTACAATTTCTACATCATGCAGATTGCGATAAAAGTTAACAGGGGTCTAAAAACTCTTGTCCTTCTTGGCCATGGTCTATTAGCAGCAGCAGCACAGACTTCAACTTGTCGAACATAGACATGAATTAAAGCAACAGCAGCCCCTAACTTTGTAGACTCGTTTTTGTGGCTGTATTCCAATAGGTTTTAGAATTGACAGGAAAAACCAACACCGAGTCTACACGGTTGCTTTATAGAATGTTAAATAGTGCCTCCATCTTGAATTGGTTGGTTAGCCTAAAATTCAGCTACTTATGCTGTAATTAGCATGCCATGGTGTTTACCTTGTTTGCATGTCTCTAACCACCATGTAGAGCTGCTTACTGAATCTAAAACAGTGAGCTACTGTGTGTGTGTGTGTGTGTATTATGCCATGAAGGGCACATGTTGTAAATGAACCATGTAGGGTTTATTCAGTCTGCCTGATTGTCTATACTAACATACATTTGACTCATAAGGCAGTATATAGCAGTTATCATACTGTAATTTGGGCAAAAGCCATACTGTTTTTCTCCTAAGGTGTCATATTTCATAATGCAATTTAGAATTTGATTGTAAAGTACTTTTGCAGAATTTTACCCAGTGGACAAACGGATGAGTGAGACCTCAGGTACACTAGAAGGAGTAGAGACTGTAAGCAGTGAAATAATCACAGAATGGTTAAAGCCATATGAAATACAACAGGTCATATGTATAAGATTGTAAATATTGGCAACCAGTTCACTAACAATAGGGCTACCAAGATTTAGGAGCTGGGATTGAGTTATGTGAAATTTGCACTTCCAGGTCCAGCCAAGTTTGCCAAATACATTTTGGAACTAGTGACATAATAACTTTTTTCTGGGTAATGTAATGAGTATTATAGAGACTTCTGGAAGGGAAAGGAAGGAGTCAGCAGCTGAATGCTATTGAACATGGATGGTGTAACAGTTGGTGTGGAAAGCACCATTACCTTTATGTTAAGTAAAGTAGACATTGAATATTTTGGAAATAGCTTGTTAGTGGCCTTGTTTATCATAACTGTTTTGGCTGAATAAGATGTAGTTCTAACACATCCCTGACATATATTGCTTTGAAGGTATTAACTTTAATTTCTACATTGCTTTCCAATCTTTGAAATTCTAAAAGTTCTTAGGGGAAATTCAGTAAAGCTTACACAAAATATTTTTCTGTGTGAGCAAACTATTTTAGATTCAATAAACTCTGTGTAGCAGTGTGCAAACATGCGTAAATAGGGAAAATTCTGTGCAAATCAAATTTTGGCTTAAGTAGATGAATTTTATGCAAATTAAACAGTTGAAGCAATCCAACAAGCCACAATGCATCTGTCTAGACTTCTTGTCTGTTTTAGTAGTGTACGCAGAAATTTTCTGCGTACATCAGTCTACACTGAAAGAAGGGGATATAAAAGTCCACAAATATGGACATAATTCCCCTGAAAAGGTAAGATCACATACATAAATGTTAAAATCATACAGTGTGGATGTCTGAAAGCAGCAGGGATTATATGAAATTAATTGTGATACCCGTGCACTGGCCCAGCAATCAAGTACCCTCAATCCTCACCACTAACACCATTGATGAGCGTCCACATTGGGAAGGATAACAAATACACACACAGTAAAGTACAATTTCCCTTAAGAACACACAGAGATCACAGTCAGTCTGAGGCTGGTTTCTCCCTTTCTCTCCAAGTCTCCAATAAGACTCTCCACTGGCACAGCTATAGGGTCCAGATCTCAGCCTAGTGGGCAAGCTAAAACCTCCAGCATCCTTGCTGTCCAACCAGTGCTTCGTGTCCCTACCCAGGTAGCTGGCACACACATACTTTGAGATACGAGTTATATACAAACTCACAGACACTCCTTGGGAAGACTGACACAGGTTTTCCAGCTATGCCCCTTCTGCCCAGACTATACGGTAGTACAACTTGCCACCAACCACTAATATCAGCTACTAAAACGGCCCTTACCAACGGGTGTCCAATTATTACTGGGCAATATTATTATCCAAATGGTAAGTGTAACTGAACAGCAAGGCTTATTTGGAGTGGCTTAGTACAGTATCACTATATACATGCAATGTACTCTAGAACTTAAATTATCTCTACATAAAACAGCCACAGTTAAAAGGTTTAAAATATTTAATAATGGATAATAAGAACACAAGACAATACTTCTTACTACACAGTGCTAGTCAAGAGTTCAGAGATCACAGAGAAATGCTTAAAATAATACAGTAGAAAAGTTCTGACATCAATACAGAAAACAACTAGTCTAATCTTCCTATTTTCTAGCTATATCTAAAAGCAAACACAGTTCTAAAATAAACTTACATACAGAGCAAGGCAGTGCTTGTGATGTTCGATGTTCTGAAGACAAATTCAAAATGCTCTGATTCTCTCTCTCTCTCTCTCTCTCTGTTCTTAAACTGATAACACAGTACCACTGAGTCATTTCAGATTACATCATTATTCTCTGTTTCCCAGGCTAACAGAAACTCAGAGTGTAACAGCCCTTTTGATCTTGCATCTAGTTAGGAAGCCAGAACAATAAAAGACATTACATATGTAAATTCTAGCCATTAACTCTGGTCTCAAAGTAATAGGAAGAATTCGTTCATTCAGACATATCGGCTCTGAGTTTTGAGATCAAACAATTATACAATGCTTGACTTACCAGCTTTCCTCCAGCATTGCACACAGTTATTACATTTTTGACATTCAACATTTAACATAATTTTCTTCCATTTAAGGGAACAAGCCTGTGGCTTATATTAATATATGCAAATGACAGAATTATCTACAAAATTCTATTTAGCTAGGTTGGCAGCCTTCACATATCTTCACATATCTCCCCACCAAACTCAAGCTAGTTTTTCAAGTGACCCTTGAGAAATGTTGCTTGAGAGGGTTAGGTCTACCTGAGTATACCTTATCGCATTCCCTGTCTTGCGAGCCCATCTGAGTTGGCATTTCTAATCCCACTGCAGTGCTGCACTGACATATCATATGCTTGCAACCCTAGGCTCCATCGTAGCAAATTGGCATTTTGCTGGCTGGCTCTGTGTAACTATGTTAGAGGATTGTGGTCTGTAACTACAGTGAATTTTCTTCCATACATATAAGGCTGATGTTTATGCAGTGCCCACACTATGGCTAGACATTTCTTTTCTACAGCTGCATAGCATTTCTCCGTGGGTTGGAGCCTACGACTGAGATAAACCACTAGGGTCTCTTCTCCCTCTGAAGAAATCCAGCTAAGTACAGCCCCCACCTCATGGTTTGAAGCATCCACCTGCACAACAAATTCTTTAATGTAATATGGACTGGCTAATACAGGGGGTCCTCCCAAAGCTTCTTTAAGTTTCTGGAATGTCTGCTGACATGCTGGGGTCCACACTACCTTATCTGGCGTGTTTTTCCTTGTCAGGTCTGTGAGGGGAGCAGCTATGGTACTATAACTGGGAATGAACTTTCTGTATTACCCTGCTGTCCCTAATAATGCCCTCACCTGCTTTTTGGTAAAAGGTGCAGGCCATGCCTGAATGACTTCCACTTTGGCAGGTTCTGGCCTATCCTACCACTCCCCACTCTATGTCCCAGGTAGGAGATCTCTGCTATATCCACCGGACATTTGCTGGGCTTAATGGTCAACCCTGCCCTCTGTAGTCTGCCCAGCACCTCCCTGAGATGCTGAAGGTGCTCTTGCCAGGAATGTCTGTAGACAGCAATATCATCTAAGTAAGCAAGGGCAAACCCTCCTGTTTCTGCTAGAATATGATCTACCAGCCTCTGGAAAGTTGCTGGGACATTTTTCATCCCAAAGGGCATCTTTGTGAACTCATACAAGCCAAAATGAGTCACAAAGGCTGACTTCTCTTTAGCACTGGGAGTCAAGGGCACCAGCCAGTAACCTTTGGTAAGATCAATGGTTGTATGATACTTAGCCCCACCCAGCTGCTCTAGGGCCTCATCTGTCCTAGGCATGGGGTACGCATCTGACTCTGTGTGACTATTTAATTTCCTGTAGTCCACACAGAACCTGGTGCTGCCATCATTATTTGGCACCAGCACCACTGGGGAGGCTCAGGGACTGTTGGACTTTTGAATTGCCTCTAGTTCCAACATCTCCTGTATCTCCTCCCTCGGAGTCTGTTTGATTCTCTCCTTTGGGTTCCTGTATAAACCTGGTCCTGCTCCAGGTGAGTGAACCCTGGTTTCCCAGTGAACATGCCCCCTACTCCTGTAATATTGCTGGGATTTCTCAAAGCTGGGTAGGACATAGCTGCTGGGACATTGCTACACCTTCCATTGAGGTGTCAGTCCAAACCTCACTGAGGGGATCAGTCACCAGATCTCCCTCAGACTCCTTCTGCAAGCCACTGCAAATACTTAGCACAAGGGTCTCCCTATCATGGTAAGGTTTCATCATGTTAACATGGTACAACTTGTGCCCCTGCCTCCTGCCTAGCAGTTCTAACATGTAGTTAACATCACTTACCTTTCTTACCTCCTTGTAGGGCCCCTCCCAAGCTGCTTGCAGCTTGTTGTATCTGATAGGAATGAAAACCATTACCTGCTGCCCTACAGCATATTCTCTAGCTCGAGCATTCCTGTCATACCATAACTTTTTCTGTTGTTGGACTTCTGCCAGGTTCTCCTGGGTCAAGCCCATGAGTTCCCTGAGCCTTGTCCTGAGGTTTAGGACATATGCCACAACAGACTCCTTGTGAGATTCACAGTCACCTTCCTACTGATCACAAATTAAATCTAGAGGTTCCCTTACCCTATGCCCATACAGCAACTCTAAGGGTGAAAAACATGTGGATTTCTGGGGAACCTCTCTATAAGCAAACAACAGATGGGGCAAATATTTGTCCCACTCCCTCTTAAACTGGTCTGTAAATGCCTATAGCATGGACTTGAGTGTAGAGTTTAACCTCTCAACAAGACCATTGGTCTGGGGGTGGTAGGGGGTGGTCTTCAGGTGCTTCACCCCACAGGACTTCCACAGACAAGCCAGCAGATCTGACATGAAATTGGTACCTCTGTCAGTCAGTATTTCTTTTGTGAAATCTACCCTGCTGAAAATCTCTTAACAAAACATTTGCCACCTTTTCTGCCTCAATAGAGGACAAAGCCCCTGCCTCAGGGCATCTTGTAGCATAATCTACTACCACTGGGATATACTTTTTCCGTGTGGAACTTGAGGTACTCAGAGGTCCCACAATATCCATAGCTAGCCTCTGAAATGGTTCATCAATCACTGGCAAAGGCATCAAATGAGTTCTCACCTTGTCTCCTGCCTTGCCTACCTTTTGGCACTGCTCACAGGTCCTGCAGTGACCTGTTACATCTCTGGAAATTCCAGGCCAATAGAAGTTCTGCATAATATGTCTCTTTGTACCTTTTATGCCCATATGACCTGCAAAGGTAATATCATAGGCTATAGCTAGAAGCACCAGATGGTAGGCTCTAGGCACTACCAACTGCTGTACCCTCTCACCTTCTAACCCTCCCTCAGGGGTCCACTCTCTATACAGTAACCCTTTGTCCCAGTATACAGATTTCTACTTCCCTTGAGAAGCAGGTGCCTCACTAGCTACCTGCCTCAGGCCTTGCAATGTAGGGTCTAAGAGCTGAGCCTGTCTCAACTCTCTCTTTGCAACCCTTCCCAGCTCCCCTTCCACTGGAAGTCTGGCATCCTCTGACAGCTGTGCCTCACTGTCAGCCTGGGTACTAATACTCACCTCTTCCTTTGCACGCACTGTGTCCAAAGGAACATCAGTATCCATAACCAGCTGTGGCTCACCTTCAGTCTCACTGCTAGCTCCCTCCCTGAGGTAACTACCTCATCAATCCTGGCTGCAGGTATGTGGTCTGTCTGGGTCTCTGCCAGGCTGTCAGACCCAGATGCTTGTCTCCAAGACTGACTGCATGTAACTGCACAGACACATGGTACTGCCTTATCAAAATCATTCCCTATCAGGACATCTGCAGGGATATCCTCAAACACACCTATTCGCTGTCTTTCTTTTCCACCCTCCCAGTCAAGGTGAACTCTAGCCAAAGGTGTTTGGAATGGGGTCCATCCTAAAGCTCTGACTGGAGTAGACTGCCCAGGCAAGTAGTGCTCATCTGTAACCATTGCAGGCTTCACAATGGTTATGTCAGAGGCTGTGTCTTTCTTAGCAATGGCCTCTTTGCCATTCACTGTGATAGGATATAACCTCTTGTGTTAGTTGGGTACCCTTGTTCTCTCAAGACAACCTACTGTTGGCATTTTGTTTTTCCGACTTACTGGTTCTCTCACCTTTTGTTCCCCACCCTGCCTCCGTGGACATCTGTATGCCATGACACCACTGGTTGCATTTAAAAAATTTAACCTTAGGTCCTGGATGTGTACCTAGATTAGTGGCTTCCCCTGCTACTGGCAGATTCTGTTGGGGTAGTCTGGACTGCCCACCATGGGTTCCTTTAGATCCATGAGCAGTACTTGGGATCCCTTTCCTGTGCAGGGGATGCCCTGCTTGCTATTTATAGATCTCCCTTCTTCCCCAACTCATCTGAAGTAGCACATTGTCTATCAGCTAACCAGATCCTCATGTCCTCAGGCAAAGTGATAAGGGCTTGTTCCCTCACCAAAAGGTCTGCCAGCCCTTCAAAAGTGGTGACCTGACAGACACTCACCCACCTATGAAAATAAGTGCTCAGTTCAGCAACATATTCACACACACTTTCATCTGCCTTGCGTCTATGCTCACAAAACTTTTTCCTATAAGTTTCAGGTGTTAGCTTAAAAATTCTAACAAGCAATTCTTAACATCAGTATAATCAAAACAGTCAGTGTCAAACATTTTGGACAAAATAGTTACAGCTATAGCATGGAGTAAGGGGGTCAGGAACCGAACCCAGAGCCTTTGGTCAACATCATACTGTTTACATACCCTCTCAAACATATGAATGAAGCTATCAAAATGATCCCCCGCTGTAAACTGTGAAAGAAATTTACTGACTGTTTGTGCTTCTGGGGTCTGGTTACTCCCTTCCCTATTACCTCCATGACTCTGGCAAAGAGTCAACATATTCTTTTTGTGTTGCCTCTGCCTTTCCTTCTCAGCTTCCAGGCATAGCAGTTTCTCGTTCTCCTCAGCCTGTAGACATCTCAGTCTCTCTGCTGTTTCTGTTTCCAAATGCCTGGCCTCCAACTCAAGTCTCTTTAGCTCCAGGTGGATTTTTAAGTCCTCTGCAGAAAGGTTGAGCTGTCCATTCTCTGAGTGTAGTACACCTCCACTGCCAGTCTGATTGTCCTCCTGATTGCTGTTTTCTGATGGAGCTGTGACCAAAGCTGCAATCATGTCTGCCTTAGTCAGGTTTCCATGCACCAGTCATTTAGCCTGGCACATCTCAGCCAACTGGCTCATTGACAGTTTGCCATACTCCTCTGCTGACATGCATGCCTGCTCACCCTGACTAAGTAAGCTAACAAAAGAAATAAAACGATTGTGATCTGGACTCTGAATATTCTCTGCATGGCTGATTTAGAGTACAAAAACACCTTCAGTGATCACTATACACAAGCTACAGGAATTCACTATCCATACCACTACAAGCCAATTGCCAACCAATTAATATATGGTGTGGATATCCCACCTCTGCCAAACAATTAATAGGTGATGCCCGTGCACTGGCCCAGCAATCAAGGAGCCTCAATCATCACTACTAACACCAGTGAGGGGCATCCACATTGGGAAGGATAACAAAGACACACACACAGTAAAGTACAATTTCCCTTAAGAGCACACAGAGATCACAGTCAGTCTGGGGCTGGTTTCTCCCTTTCTCTCTAGATCCCCAATAAGACTCCCCACTGGCATAGCTATAGGGTCCACTTGGACTAAATGGACACTGTGTGTAATTTTTGGCCAATTGTTATAAGTATCAATGAAGGCAAAGAATTGTTTGGGGTCAAGCCAAAGGCTGTGTTCAGAAAGGGCAAGTCTTTTAAGAACCTTTTAGAAATTAAACATGACGTGAGTTGTTCAAGTAGACCTAAGGGCATGTACAAATGCAATCATTGCAATTATTGTCAGCATATTTTATTGTGTGACTCTCTTTTCATCAGGAATAGGAAATTTAAGGTAAAAAACATTTCAGTTGTGTATCCAAGGGGGTGGTATATGGAGCTCTTTGCAAATGTTGTACGACATTCATTTCATTGGAAAGACTAGTCGTAAGCTGAAAGAAAGAATTTATGAACACGCGAATGACATCAAGAAAGGGAAGAACACCAGTGCCTAGTCCAGGCATATTTCAGCTTGTCCCGACCACCACTTCACGTTTGTAGTGTTGGACTATATGGAATGGGATGTAAGGGGTTTGAGCACAGAAGAACACCTCAACAGAAAGGAACTAATCTGGATTTTGATGTGTGATGCCTTTACTCCCCCTGGGCTTAATGACTGCTGTTCCATTACCCCAATCCTAAAATTGAATGGAGGGGTAAATTATCAGTCATCTTTATAATTTGTTGTATATACATTGTTGTAACATGTTTGGCACTGTTTTTTCACACATATACACTGTTTCAAACTGTCATTACATTTTTAAGTTTTTAATTAATTAATTTTTTAAGCATTATTTGTATTGGTCGGTTTTACCCACATGACTACAGGCTGTTCCTTTATATTGTGTGGTTTATGTGATTACTGCAGTTCTGATGAAGTCTTGATATAAGACAAAAGCACTTGATTGCTGTTTTTGCTCAATAAAGCTTTGGTGGTTCCTACTGGCTGTGTGGTGTATACTGGACTTGTGTGCTCCCTGGACCTCCATCAGTTTTTCTTACATATTAAAAGAAGTCAGTGAGCTTTGCCACCCTCAACTCAGAGCTATAGCTAACAGAGGGGAACCCATCCCAGTGGAAACTAAGGTATGTATCCTTAGGATACTAGCTACAGGTACTTTGCAAAGATCAATTGGGGACATGATGGAGGTGTCATAGGCATCTGCATCTAGGATACTCCACCAATTCCTGGATGCTATGCTCCCACTTGCCAGTGAGCACATATATTTTCCCCTTTCCCCTGAGGTGAGGGCCAGCAATATGCAACACTTCTGTCATGTAACACACTACCCTGAAATACTGGGTTCCATAGATTTCACTCAATGCACATCAAGTTACCACCTGGTGATCAGGGTAGAATCTATGTTAACCGCAATACCACTCCATCAACTGCCAAATCATGTGCAATGCCCAGGGGATTATCCTGAATGTGCATGCTGGCAACCCTGGCAGTTGTCATGACTCTCATATCTGGCACACATCACAGTTGTACCAGATGTTTGCTAGGGGGGACATCCCACAGGGTCATTTACTGAGGGATGCTGGCTATGCCCTGGAACCGTGAATGATGATAACCATCAGAAATGCACAAACACCCTTGGAAGAATGCCATGATAAGACACACATACAAATTATGAACATCATAAGAGGGTGTGTTTGGGCTGCTGAAGTCATGGCTCTGATGCCTTGATATATCTGGTGAAACCCTGCAGTATACTTCACGCACATGTGCACAAACGTCCACATTATGTGCTATGCTACACAATCTGATTCTGTGGAAACAGCTGCAGAAGGATCAGCAAAGGGAAGGGATACACAGCCCACAACCAGTGCATAGGTCACCACAGCCACAGTCACAGGAGGACTAGGAGGAATAACCCCTTGCTGATGTCCCTGTAGGCAGACATAGGCATGCTCTGTACATCGTGGCTTTGGCTAGGAGACAATGCATAGCACATTCACTGACAACCTAGTGACCTAGGGACTAACACCTTACTCCTAGTCACATACATATATTAAGACTGATGCTGGTCAGCTCATACATCCTGTACCTATCTATATATTGGCTGTGTACTGCTTGCATCAGAGTCAGCCCTGAACTACAGTTGTGTCAACTGCTGCATCTGCAAGGTAAGTCCGTAACCTACACAGTATTCTAGTGGATTATTATGATATGTCATTGTAGCTATGGACCAGATACATTATGCAAGCAACTATATTTGGCTATTTGGACAGAAATGACATCCACATGGGACTACAAACACCCATTCCACTATCATGTGGCCATTTGTAATCAGTAGGCCTCATGCATGAAATATTCATGCAGTCCTACTGGAACAGATTACTGGTACATCATTAAAGGCAGATGTTAGACAGTGGAGTTAAATGATAGTCAGACTAGTGTGTATCCTAGCAGGACATGGGGTTTGTTCCCCCACCTCTCAAAACAGCAGTGTGCTCTTGTAACTGCCATAACAGTAACTCATCTGTGCTATATGAGCATTTGACACAGTTAGTACGCCACACAGTCTCAGGACAGTATTATCAAATCTGATCTTACATTGTATGTGTTAGGCAACTGAGGAAGAGTATTTATGTAGGTGATTGTGTGATGTATGAGCCACATAGGTGACTGTGTGATGCATGATCCATGTAGGTGATTGTGTGATGTATGCTCCATGTAGGTGATTGTGTGATGTATGATCCACGTAAGTGATTGTGTGATGTATGATCCACTTTTTATCAAGTAACTTATGTGGTTCAAAGGACTAAGGCAATTGGCTTGTATGATGGTATTCAGGGTTCTAATCCTAAGATTTCCAGGTATTTTGGATGTGAAGTAGTAATAAGTTATGCTTTACAGACTCTGACTCTGTGTGTGCTATACTATTATTAACCTCTTCACATATTAATTACACATTTGTACACTGCACCACATATCTTAGCCAGTTTGTGTGAAGTGCAGTAGTGCACAAACAGGGACAGAAGTCACATCATGTAACAAACAAAATCCCGGCCTGGAGTATGGCTAGGTGTGGGCTGGAATCAGTTTATTGAACAGTATGTCTCTGATGTAGGTAATGTGCCTCCCATTTGCACACTGCTTAGGAACATGTAAACAATCCAAAAATGCCACCACCCATGCCCGTACACTTAGTTAAATACAGTGCAAATCCATTGCTACTTGCACAATAATTATATAAATATATATCTATATATGTATATTCATACAAACATACATACACACAAATATATATATATATATATATATATATATATATATATATAGATATATATATATATATATATACATACACACACACACACACACACACACACACACACACACACACACACACACACCACGTGCGTGCTTTTGCCCTGACAACAATACAGGGCTTTTTCAAGACACTTAAGAAAGCTCTGTATTGTTGTCAGGGTGAAAGCACTTGTGGTGAACTTTTAAATTAAACATTTATATTGGCTGACACCTGCTGCTGCCTGGACCATTTGTTTGGTTTTTAGTTTATTTTTCGGTCCTGCATCTATAATTACTTCATTTATAAAGCAGGCTTGAACCATGGCACATGTGTTAAGTATTGCGATCTGTAGACTCTAAAACTAGCTAGACAGGGAATCTAATCTCACTCCAGCCCAGAGTGTGTGTGTGTGTGTGTGTGTGTGTGTGTGTGTGTGTGTGTGTGTGTGTGTGTGTGTGTGTGTGTGTGTGTGTGTGTGTGTGTATAAAGTGTGAATCCTATACTTAGTTCCAAACTGGCATGGATGTGCACTGTTTTGGGCTTTGGACTTGATGCAGGCCTCCAAACTATTGTCCTCCACAAGGCCTAAAGTGAACTGTGATTCATGAAATGTGCTTTGTGTTCTCTAGTCTCTAAGCTTGTATAGGTAAGGGTTCTGTTTTCACTGCAGCCACCTTGGTGTGTGTGGATGTTAGTCAGAGCAGTTTACATCACCCTATGGGACAATGACCTCTTCTCTTCAACAGACACTGCTAATGCCATTAGCAATAGATTATTGCTTGTGTATACGTCAAAACAGGCCATGGTTAGGCAGTGGCCTGACAGATGCTAACATGTAAGATGTTATTAACTTTATGATGTCATTCTAAGGCAAAACATTACCTGACAGTGTGGGATAACATGGTGGATCGAGTATGCTGCTTTGACAGGCATACAGCACTTTCCTGGATCATAATCCTGTTATTAGGCAGGGTTGCAAGAGCATACTTACAAATGTAACAATGTACAACTCCAGCAAAGTAAGGGTCATGCTGCTACACCCTTGGTGTTTACAGCATAAAATACATTATCTCTAGGCACTCTTTGGAGTGTAGATGTCTGTGCAAGCACAGAAAACTTATTCAACTTTGCAGTAAGTACTTTGGCCTTGCAAGGCTACAATGCCTTTCAAACAACTAGACAGCAAATGGATGTTGTGTACACTAATATGAAACTACAGTTTGGTGTTCCAGGAACCTAAATGTACAGTATGACATACATAGAACATGCTGGAGGGACAGGAGCATTTCCAGAAGGTGGACATTGTTCTACAGTAGGTCTCACATCTATGTACACAGATCATCTCCTTACCCTGTTGAAGGGCAGGCTGCATGAATTGATGTGAAGCTGTTATCTATCATGGCTCATTGCTACTGTGGACCTTGCTAGACCAACCTTGGACATCGATGTCACCCGACATTGAACATTATATTGTGATGCAGCAGCTGTGCTCCTAATTACCATCGGGTCATTACCCTAGCCACATCATACAAACCTTGCACACCTATGTCACCTGAC
This sequence comes from Protopterus annectens, assembly GCF_019279795.1. Taxonomy (NCBI): domain Eukaryota; kingdom Metazoa; phylum Chordata; order Ceratodontiformes; family Protopteridae; genus Protopterus; species Protopterus annectens. The sequence goes on from NC_056751.1 coordinate 750,908,913, forward strand.
ATTGCACATTATATTGTGATGCTACAGCTGTGCTCCTAATCACCATCAGGTCAGTACCATAGTCACATCATAGGAACCTTGGACACCTATGTCACCTGACATTGAACATTATGTTGTGATGCAGCAGCTGTGCTCCTAATCACCATCAGGTCGGAATCTTAGTTACATCATAGGGACCTTGGATACTTATGTCACCTGACATCGAACATTATATTGTGATGTTACAGCTGTGCTCCTAATCACCAGCAGGACAGTACCCTAGTCACATCATAAGAACCTTAGACATATATGTCACCTGCAAGGGAGCCCGCAGGATTTTTTGCAGGGGGGTGCAAACCCAGAGCCCCACCCACATAGCTCTCCCCGCCCCCTGCCAACACAGCCCCGCCCAAGTCCACCCCCCCCCAAGCCCCACCCACACAGCCATTCCAGTGTCCCATTACTTGGCTATTTGTCCCCATTTGCCGTAGACACTGTTCAAATCTGTGTGCATACTGTTTTATGCTTTAGTTCTACAATGATTACAGGCAGTTGGATTTAATTTACAACTTTTATTTCAAACATTATAGCCCAAACACTGAGACATTTACTAAACCTAAGCAAAGCAATAGTCTTACAATGAAAACAGACTTGGCATTAAAGCTTCTCTACTTTTGAAACTCATTCAATGAAACAGCATTGAAACCCACATTCAAAGAAAATGCATCTGGCCAGTGGCAGGTTATTTACCTTTGAACTGTTTTCAAGCAATAGGTTCCTTGCACACTGTTAGGGCCATGCAAAAGTTTTGATTTACCTGATTGTATTAATTATAATATATAATTGAATTATATCCCTTGTATTATACAGCAACACTTGTTTGAGTGTCTCTGCCGAAGTAAAAGACATCTGAATAATTCCACATTAAAGATATATGAAACTAATGAAGATGTTGTTGCTAGAAAACAACTGTATATTTCAGTGTTTCATCTACAAATTCAGTGCCTGCTGCTGTCAAAGAATAAATTGCCTATGTTAAATTAAAAAAATGGTAAGCTGGTATATTGCAATAGAAAATGGATGGCAAGCTGAAAACAGGTTCATAGTTATTAGGCATCTCATCCAAAGGAGAACATCCTCAGGACTGCAGCATACAAATGTACATGCTGTAGGAATAGAACCTAAAGCCTCTACATTAAGATGCAAGTATTCTACTTGTGGTGCTACTAACATAGCTTTAAAACTTTATACCACAATAGAGATGTCATTTGCTAAACAAAACAGTTGCACATTGTAAATAGACTTGGCATGAGTAGCAGTAAACTTCGCTTCCCTTAAAACACACAGTTCCTTGAAAATGCACTTGAAAATAAATTCCACCTGCTAACTCTAACTTGGGCATTTCACTTTCTCTCTCCCTCACAAACATACCATACGCCTCAAGGCCTCAACCTTAGTGCAAGAAATCTGGACAAAGCCTAAAATAAATAGGGACAGATTATAAATATGGCTCTCAAACTTAGAAAATTGCAAGAGTAACAGGATTTGTGTTAGTATGCATTTTTCTAAATGATATGACATCTAAAACTGAAATGTCTCATTATTTAGCAACTTCAATCCTTTTTAGGAGGAATATGGGGCAAAAATCTGGACATTCTGCAAAAACCTGGACAGCTGAGGGGTATGCTACCTCCCTCATATACACACACACACACAAAATAATTCTGGTCAGACTTGAATTAGTTCTGGGAAGGGTTGCACTGAACGGCACCGTGCTTGATCTGAAGTGGGTGAAATCCTGGTAGCCAGTGATAATAACTGATCTGCAGCTCAGCAATGTGGAACATTAAAGCATTTTTTAGTAGAGCATTGTTTCATCACTACCTATTGTGTTTGCACATAAGCTGTAGTTATTTCAAGCATTTGCCTTTTTTGATTACTACAGAGTGCATTTACCCACCAGAGCTATTGTGTTTTGACTTCAGTGTGGAGCTTACCTAGTTGTTGCAGGGCTTGGCTTTTAAGTAAGGTAGCAATGCTTATTTACCATATACAATTAAAGCCACCCAACTATGTGTACTAACACACAGACACTGCTATAAGACACTGGTCTCCAATAAAATGTAATGAGCTTCTGAAAATACTGTAATCCTGTCCTTTTATTACAAATACTGTCATATGCATTTCAATACCCAAGGCTTATACATTATCTAGCTATGTAAATATTCTCTGCATGGCAACAATGAAAAGGCTTTCAATGCTGGTAATTCTTTAACAATATGCTTACTAAAGCTTACTTGCATCTTACAATCTCCGACAAGCTTACCTGATGTTCATTAAACCATGGCTACTTAAACAGAGCAACAGGGCACTGTGACAGCATGCAGTTCCTGAATAATAAGAAGCATAAATTAACAGTATAAATATCTGATAGAAAACCAGAACATTCTGCAAAATCAAGGACAGATGAAAAGCCACAGTCGTATTTGTGATCTACCTTGGATGGGGGAATGCTCTGCACACTAACACTGCATAACTGCTCCTTGCCTTCCTTGGACACATTCAGAGCCACTACAATGGAGGGTGGGGTGCAATAAGTATGTCATAATTTGAAATGTCTCTGGCTGACAGTGATCGCTCTAACACTCATACCTCTCATCTTCAGAGCAAGAAATCTGGACAAAGCCATACATAGAACTAGAAGTGGGACACAGGCCCAAAAATAAGGCCAATTTTTAAATATTGCTCTTATTAGCTTAGATAATAGAACAGTAGTAGATCTTGCATTAGTACGAATTTTCTGAAGGGTATAAAATCTGAAACTCAAATGTCTGCCATTATTTTCTAACTTCAATCTTTAATGACTTGCCACTAATTTGCCAGAAAACCACAAGTTTATGAAAACGGACCAAAATGTGATGCAAAATACCTATCAAAAAGGGACACCTTTTAGTATTAACATTGTTAACTTGAGCAGCTAACAAAATAAGAGCATCTACATGCATTTCTGAAATAAAAGTAATCTATAACTCTGATCATTAGTTATATACAATTGTAAACCCTCCACAGTTTCTTCCAAAATTGTCATTTTGAAGGAGGGATTATTAGGGACAGCAACATTTTGAGCCAAAATTGGGGACAATTGAGAGGTTTGGATATTCCTAATCTACAGTGATTTGCACGCATCGCTCAACCTCTTAATGCAGGAAATCTGGACAAGGCCAAATATATTGGGGGAACATACAAACACTACTAAAAATTGCTCTTGTATAAACTTAAGACAGTCTTGCATTAGCATGCATTTTTCTGAAGGTTATGACGTCTGAAACTATGTGTCATTTAGTGACTTCATTCCTAAATGATTTGCTAGAAAACCACAAATTTTATGAGGAACAAACCAAAATAAGGAGCAAATATCTATTAATTCTGCAAAGATATGGACAACTGAGAGGTATAGTTCAATTGGGGCTGTCTGAGTTTGCTACCCCCCCCTCACAAAATCATGGTCGAATGGAGCCTCCCCCTGCAGCCATTCCAATGTCCCATTCCTTGGTTATTTTGCCCCATTTACCATAAACACTGTAATGTGCATACTGCTTTACTTCTGCGATGATTGAGGATTTCATTTGAAAGTTTTATTTTGCATTTTACAACACAAACCCTAATACATATCTGTTAAACAAAGCAATGCAGTCTCACAATGAAAATAGACTAACATTAAAACTTCTCTGCCCTTGAAACTCACATGCATTGAAACAGCATTGAAACCCACATTCAAAGAAAATACATTTTTACCGTGGCAGATAAATATTAACTCTGGACTGTCTTCAAAATCATAGGCCCCTCGAACATAACATGCACATGCTCTTTGATACACCTTCCTGACTGTATTACATTATATTCCTTGTACAATACAGTACAGTTGTTAGAGGGCATTTTAAAATTATTGTTTTGAACATTTTTCCAGTAAACAATGAAACAAAATGCATACACCACTGACAAAACTGCCCAATTCAGAACATTTCCATCATAAAAGTCTACTTAAGCTTCTATAGTCCACCAGTATCAGTAAAAAATATGCACAATCTCTGAAGTAGTAAAATCCACATTAAAGAAATTTGTAACTAATAAAGAGGTTGCTGCTTTATATGTCATTGTTTAATCTACAAATAAAGTGCCTGTTACCCTTGAAGAATAAATTGCTTTTGTTGCATGCAATAAAAAAATGATAAGCTAGTAATACCGCAATAGGGAATGGATAGCAAACTGATAACAGGTTCATAAGTTACTAGGTATCTTTACCAAAAGGACTGCAGCATCCACCCCCTACTGTGGGAGTAGAACCCAAACTCTTCAGCATCAAAAGCAAGGACACTATCTGTTGTGCTATTAACAATGCACGCAGACTAAACATAAGCAGCACTAAACTTTTGCTTCCCTGCAGCTCTCAGCTCGTAAAATCTACGTGACACTCAGTTGTATCTCTGAACTTTGCAGCACAAGAAATCTGGAAAAAGCCAAAATTTATTGGGGGGGGGGGGGACAAAATGCCAAAAACCAGGGACACATTTTAAACATTGCTTGTATAATGTTGGAAAGTTGCTAGAATAAAATGCTGTGTTACCGCCATACATTTCACTGCCACGTCTTGAACCCAGGGGACCCTGTGCAAAACAGTCAGAGCAACATACCACTACACCAAATCAGCTGTTTTGTGAAAGAGGAAGACTGAAACTTAAATGGCTACCATTTAGTGAATTCAGTTCTCACCACAGCACAGCTGTCAACCTCTTAGCACAAAATACCTGAACAAAGCCAATAATGGGTGAATACAGCCCCCAAACATTCAGTGAATTCAGTTCTCACCATAGCTCTCAACCTCTTAGAAAAAACACCCGGACAAAGCCAGCAATGGGGGAATATAGCCCCCAAACATATTCAGTGAATTCAGTTCTTACCGTACCTCTCAACCTTAGCACAAAACCTGGATGAAGCCAATAAATACCTGAACAAAGCCAATACTGGGTGAATACAGCCCCCAAACATATTCAGTGAATTCAGTTCTTACCATAGCTCTCAATAATGGGGGGGCATACAGTCCCAAAGACAGGGATACATTTCAAATATCCATCTTGTACATGGGGGGCATACAGTCCCAAAGACAGGGATACATTTCAAATATCCATCTTGTACATGGGGGGGCATACAGTCCCAAAGACAGGGATACATTTCAAATATCCATCTTGTACACTTAAAAAATTGCTAGAATAAAAGCTTTGGTCATGATTCACTTTCTGAAGAATATGAAGTCTGATATTGAAATGAGTGCCCATTTTTTTTTTTTTAACATTTGTTAACCAGGAAAGTCTGACTTGGAAAATAAGCTAAGCAGAGGCCTATGGAGAAACACTCCAGACAGCCAAGAATCAAACGAGAGAACATGTAGCTGTCAGGCAACAAGGACACAAATACAGAAACCACAGATTTTATGAGGAACAGAAAAAGTATGAGGGAAAAACCTGCAACATTTTTACAAATGGTGGCGAGTAGGGAATTCAGGCTCTTGCCACTTGGGCCCACGGTACAGGGTTCAAGCCTTATTCTCTACCCACCACCATGTAACTCCTAGGGCATTACACACACACACACACACACGCGCACGCAGTTGAACTTGCATGTGTACACGTGTGGGCTCAGATACACAAACACACACACATATATATATATATATATATATATATATATATGAACATAAATGCACACCAAGCGGAACAAACTGTGCATAGATGCCCATATATGCCATGCCTTTACATCTCCTGACTCATATTACAGAGGAGGTACATCTTGCCCCACATATGAAGTAAGTGGTTACAAGTATTTTAATACATTCTGAATTCAAATATGGCTTCCCTACTGTCTAAGCAATTTCATGTTTCCCCAGGCCACTGAAAATGCCACTTAAGATCCTGTAATGGTACCATGTCTGTTGAAAATAGTAAGATACTGGATGGTGTGTAACACAGAAATGACTTTAGCTAGACTCAGTATTTGTGCCAGTCTTGCTGTATTCTTGTTGGCATGTGAAGGCCATGTCAAACCAAACCTGGTAAGGTCAAAGTAAGATTTTTTGTTTTGTTTTCACAAAAAAAATGCAATACCAAAAATACACATTTCCTGTGAAATGTATACAACCTTTGTTCAATGTCATTTGGCTCAGACTCAAGCCATTCCATGACTTGTCTATGATATGACAGTTTGGGTTCCTGACTTGCATATGACATAAACCAAAAGATATGCACAACAGATATAAGTCACATATGGAAAAAGAACAACAATGAATGGAGATATCTTTCTTTTACCTGTGTGAATAGTCACCAAATGAAAAGATTTACGCATTTGTAATGTTACTTACTTAGTGTGTAAGTAACATTACAAATGCGTAAATCTTTTCATTTGTGTGTGTGAGAAACAAATCTCCAATCACTTGGTGATTACCATAAGAGCTAACAGACACCTTGCTGTGGTTATTACCACCAGTGGCTCATGCATCCCATTGGCACAAGAAAACCCCACAATCAATCACTCGCATATATGTACATATCCAAACAACTATTCCAATGGCTGAACAGCAAATGCCTGTATGAATGCTCAAATGATCTGGCCAAAAATGAAAATGGTAGGAGAAACCCATCCATAACCACAATTCTAAACACCCTGCAAAATCTTGGGCAGCCAAGCAGCACGCTGCTGTACAGTACTGTATCTGGACAACCCCTAAATACTGCTTTTACAAACTTTATTTTTTTTTTAATATTGCTCTTACAAACTTAGAAAGCTGATACATAATGTTGTGTTAGTATGAATTGCTCAAGGGTAGGAAGTCTGAAACTCAAACCCCTGTCATCCCTACCTAACTTCAGGCTTTAAAGATTTGCCAGCATTTTGCCAGATAACCACAATTTTATGAAAATATATCAAAGTATGAGGCAAGTAAAATATGAGTCAAAGATCTGGATGTTCGGTGTAAACCTCTTGACTTCTTAGAGCAAGAATCAAGACAAAGACACAACCCAACTGACTGCCCACCCAAAATAAGGACAACCTTCAAAATGGCTCCAACAAACTTAAAAAACTGACAGAATAATATGTCCAGCATTAGCATGAATTTCCTGAATGGTATGCAGTCTGAAACTCAAGTGCATGCCATCACTTCGAAACTTTAATCCTAAATGATTTGCAAATAATTTGCCAGAAAAAAAACAATTTATGAAAATGGCCAGAAATATTTGAGGTAAAATATGCCCTGTCCCCCTTTTTTTGATGAAATCTGTGCAACTGCATGGTATGATTCTGTGCAAAACTGTACAGTGGGAATGTATGCCTAGCAGAGTGATTAAACTACAATCAAGGCTGCCCAGACAGTCATTTTGGTGCCACAGCAGACAAATGCCACTGCATACCCCCAGACCAGTGTACTGCAACTTTTCTGGGCCAATTCCTCTTACAATCTAGCCAACGCCACCTCACTTTTGTTTTGTTTTTTCCTTTTTTTTTCCTCATTCCTTTTGTTTTCCTTTCCCGCCTCCCTTCAGCAACCTTAAAATTTACCCTGTGCCTGCACAGTGACCAGCCAACAAACCACCTACAGCCTGCAAAAACTAGGCATGGCTCGACCAGACCAACCAAAAATACACTGCAGCATCCCGCAACCCCAACAGAACACTATGTACAGTATTTCATCCAACATCCAATGCCCCAGACCCCCTGCCATGTCAATATACCATTACTCATCTCTTTCTTTCTCTTGTAAGTGCACATACTATTGTCTCACTCACTTCTCAACAATGAGAGAGATTTGGATCTAATTTAAAACTATTTGCAGCCATTTGCTAAAGACCACCAAAAATGTTCATATTGAACCTGACTTCGCATGTGCCACAGTATCTTTCCTCCACTGAAACTCGCAGTTATTGAAAGTGAAAATCTGGACAGTTGAAAGCTCTGCCTGCCATAACCCTCCCCAATGGCCGTTAATCCCACATAATGCATGCACAAATGACAGACATTTACACACACACACACACACACACACACACACACACACACACACACACACACACACACACACACACACTTACCTTACTAAAGCTGCCCGTTTCAGTTTCCGCTCCACTAAAGCGTCCCATCTTCCGTCCGTTTCGGTTTCTTCCGTCCGTTCCGGTTCCCGCTCGCAACGGTCCTATCTTCCGTCTGTTTTGGTTCCCGCTCGCTAAGTAAGGTCCTATAAACTATCCGTTTTAGCTCCTGTGTGATGATGTCACTCACAGCATCCTCTAAATTAGTTCCCGCTCGCAAACTTCACGCGATGATGTCAGCACGCCTGCGACTGGACTTCTTAAAGAAGAACGCTTTAAAAAAAAAAAAAAAAAAAAAAAACTTTTTTTTTTTTAAATTAAAAGATTAAATTGTCAGCAGATTCCAGGGGGGTGCAAGTGCACCCCCTTGCACCTGCCTGCGGGCGCCCTTGGTCACCTGACATTGAACATTATATTGTGATGCTACAGCTGCGCTCCTAATCACCATCAGGTCAGTACCATAGTCACATCATAGGAACCTTGGACACTTGTGTCACCTGACATTGCACATTATATTGTGATGCAGCAGCTGTGCTCCTAATCACCATCAGGTCAGTACCATAGTCACACTATAGGAACCTTGGACACCTATGTCACCTGACATTGCACATTATATTGTGATGTTACAGCTGTGCTCCTAATCATTATCAGGTCACTACCCTAGCCACATCCTATGAACCTCAAAACCCAAGTCATATTACATGCAAAAGTCAAATGACTGGTCTGGTTGCTAATCAAAACATCTACCTAGAAAAGGCTACAACAAGTGTACAGAGCCTTGCATCATCTGAAACAAGAATATGGATCAACAAACAGGCTGTGGCCTGCTTCTTATCTTTGAAATGGTGCTAAAGTTTTGCTTCTGGTGAGAGAAGAAGCAAAAGAGCATTGTATTCCAGCAGAGTGAGGCTGTGGTGAGACTAGCAGTAGTAGTAGCCAGGCAATAGCCATTCATGTGACTCTCCTTTCTCAGCATTCTTGAAAAGGTAATTCTTTGTTTTCAGTAAGCACTGCTTGATTTGTTTCTAACTTCAGAATAAATGCCTAAGTACTTCATCCTTAAATTTTCAGGGCTTATGTATTAGTTTCCCCTAAAGTGTTTGCCAGTGCTCTGTACAGACTCAGACACCTTGAGTGACATTTTTCCTAGGAAAGCATGATGGAATTTACCCCAATACCGAGTTGCACACACAGGACAACTAGCCTGCACTGACAAGCATTGCCCCCATAGTTGCAAAACAGATACTCATGACATTGATTGATATTCTCAGTACAACTGCTTAATCAATAAAAAAGGGTTCGTTGCCATGGATATGAACTTTCCTACTGTGACCATTATCACCTTGGTGGATATGGACATTCTGAGGCAATGTAGAAATTTCCTCATGTTTACTGACAACTAGTTAATTTTCAAACAAACTGATATGGTATGTGAGAGATGTATTTATTTAATGTCACTGGAGGCAAAGCTCTCACATAAAAGTACACCTAATGTCAATAAGGTAGTCAGTAGTACATATGCTGCACCCATCACACACAATTCAAAGCAGGCATATGCTAAGGCACTTAAATGCAACCTTCATAAATCACAAAGACTTCATAGACAAAGTGCAGATACCAAATACCCTCAGCAGCTCAAAATGCACTGTGTAACAACAACACCCACATCAACACATAGGGCTACATCTCATGGAAGCCCAACTTATAAGTTCATAAGGCAAGTCAACACATAATCCCACATTCTAGTCAGTGGAGACTCCATTGTGACACTCACTGATGTCCTCCTCACCAAGCTGAGTAAGAAGGAAGGCACAGTCACTTGCTAATCAGGGGCTAGGATCCACCACATTATCCACGCACTCATGTCATTGGACCACAAGTAACACAAACTCAGAATGTCAGAGATGCAACTATATAGTAACAGCCTTGAATACATGCTCTCTCATACACCAGTCAGTACATATGACAATGAACAGGTTGTCAGCATGCACACCTCACCTCCCTTCACCCGTACCCACATCACATGCATATATATGTGGAGTTCCTCACCAGAAGCATAAATAAACACCAGAGACCTCACATACAAACACAAACATGCTGCACATAATATTGTCACTGCAGAACACAACACACGTAATAGCTCTCACACCGGTGTCTCACCTGTCAAGCCCTTAAGGAAAAACACAAAACAAAAAATATTAGTCATAGGTGATTCCATTGTGAGACACACAGATGTCCCTCTCTTCAGGATGGATATCAACTGTCTGTCAGGTGCCAGGATCTGCCATATTACATATTCACTCATGGAATCCAAAACCAGATACTGTTGTGACTCTGTCATAGTCTATGTTGATGTGAATGACTTGAGATGTACCTCTCTGGATTATATGACTGGAGACATGACTGAGCTTGAGATGGTCTTCAACTGTTGCCCCTGAGATTTTGGCTACTGGCCAAGGCTCTTGCCACCCCCCCATAGTGCCTTTTTAGGCAGTGTCTCAAGGACAAAATTGCCGACATGAAAACACCATATAAAAACAACCTCAAGGTTATGCTGCTAAATGCTGAGTCAACATGAAACTGCACTCACTGGAAGTAGTCTTCACCTTGGAAGACTTAGACATTTGTGCAGTTATGGAGATGTGGTTCAAGGCTGTGGACAGTAACCCTACCATATTTGGCTACACCTCCTTCTACATGTTCAGACCACAAACTGAAGGCTTGAAGACTAGAGGAGGTGTTGTATTGATAGTCATTAAAGATAAATACACCTACAGATTGGTTAAACAGTGGGAGTCCCTGGAGATACTTTAGGTGAAATTAATTGTTGGTAGGACACCTATTCAAGTCATTACCAGCTACAGAGCCCCCTCATTGAATCAGGGCACCCACTCTTTCCATTTTGATGTACTTGAGTCTATCAAGATACATCTGAACACCCTGGTTTTGGACAAGTTTAACTACCCATCCATTGACTGGGCAAATTACTCGTGCTCTATCTCACTTGCCCAAAGGTTCCTCAGCTTTGTTAACTTCAAAGCACTGGACCAGCTGGTTGACACCCCCACAATGGGTGCCAACATCCTGGATCTGGTGCTTACCAATATAGGGGACCACTTTAGCACCTCCACTGTGAGGTCTTCCCTAGTGAGATCTGACCATAAATCAGTCTCATTTAAAGTAACTATCACACCGACCTCCCACAGCAGAAAATAAACTAAAACACTTCTTCAAAGCAGATTATTACACCTTACAGGATGGTTTAAATAGCTGTACTGCACCTCCCCCCTCAGATGGAACTAGCAACTATGCCAAGTTCTATGCCAGTGGTTTATATAAACACCTGTATAACTGCATTGACTCAGCCATACCTGATAGGACCAAAACAAGCTCCTCAAGGAAGAGCAAACCTGCCTGCTAGACAACTGCCATTCATATGCTTTACAACATGAAGAAGAAATTGCTGTCTAAGAGTAAGTGGGAGTGAGCCCTAAACTGGAGACACTCCCTCCTCAGTTTAAACAAGCAACTATGACTTCCTGTGAAGTCTTCCACATCAAACTACAGATCCAAGTTAGCTTCCTCAATTAAGGACAATCATAAGGTGCTCTTTAGTTACATCTGTAACCTAAAAGGAAGGGCCAATATTTGTGCCGAACTGGTAGTTAATGATACCACATATACTAAGCATGTGAACATACCTAACCTGTTAGCCGATAGCCAACAGGTTCTGTGAAACTTCACTCCCTTGTCCCTGCCACACATACCCCATGACATCCCTACCACCTGTTCTCTACCTTGTGTCTCTAAAAAGCAGGTTGTAAATGCCCTTTCTAAGGCCAAAAACACAGCATTTACAGGACATGATAACGCCCCCAGGCTGCATCCTACATGGACTCCAACAAGAATTAGCAACACCATTGGGTATTCTTTTCAATCATAGTATAAGCATTGGCTTTGTCCCAGCTGAATGGAAAATGGCCACCTTTATCCCCTTGCACAAAGGTGGTGCTTCCACTTACCCTGGGAACTAGACTTATTAGTCTGACTAGCCTTATCTACAAGGCCATGGAGCGAATCATCATGGACCTTATCAACAAAAATATGGGTAATCTCCAAACACTTGACCCTACTCAGTTTGGATTTGTCAGAGGGTGATCATGCCTGATAAACCTTGTGGACATTTTCTTCAAGACAGTCACCAAGGCCCTGGATGAGGGGAAACCTGTGCATACAGCCTACCTAGACTTAGCCAAGGTTTTTGACACTATCCCCCACTCAGGCATCATTGACAAACTCACCCAGCTAGGTACTAACCCTTACATCATTAGATGAGTTGCTAACTGGCTCACTGATAGAACACATATAGTCAAAATAGTGGAATCCTCCTCCAACAGTAGACATGTAACCAGTGGTGTTCCACATGGATCTGTCCTGGGACTGCTCCTGTTTGGAGTCTATTTCTCCAAAGTACAAACTAAAACTAAAGGTCTGTGGCTAACAAAGTTTGCTGATGACTGCAAACTGGATGTGGACATATAATCTCCAAATGATGTTAACATCCTACAAGAGGGTTAGATACAAACAAATGATTAGTGTCAAAGGCATGGCCTTAACCTCAGTGCAAACAAATGTATTATCATCCCTCTCAGTAAGTGAGATGTTCCTGCTAACTACCACATCAATAACAAAACCCTAAGTACAAACTCACTGGTGAGAGACCTGGGCACACAGGTTAACAGCAACATTACCTTGGGTCACCATGTATCCACAGAGGTAATAAGGGCATTCTGTATTGCTCATCTCATAAGTAAGGACATTACATCGAGAAAAGAAGTTATAACCTCTCTGTATTCTCCCCTCATCAGGCCATTAATGGAGAGCAATGCTCCTTTTGGTATGCACCTTTCCAAGCACCTGTAACAATTGGAGAGACCACAAAGGTTCCTCACAAGGATAATTCAAGGTCCTCAGCATCTGTCCTATGTGGATCATCTGAAATCACTATAACTTTATTCTGTTTCATACAGACTACTCTGAGGCACTCTATGCATTGCATATACGGCAGTGTTTGACCCTGCTTTACTGGAAATGCTGTGTATCTGCAAATCAAATGGTACACATGTTACTCACTCTAAAGACCTTAACCTGGCATGTGCCATTAATAGAACCTGCTGGAGGGACAGATTTGTCTCCCAGAGGTTACCACACCTTTGGAATGGACTACCACTTCATGTCAAACAGAGTACCTCATTAGCCCTCTTCAGATGCAATGCGGATGATTGGATATGTAACAGTTAATTCACCTCAGGGGTTCAACTTGTGTCACTCTTGGACAGGGGCAATAGGTGCTGATCATGGAAATATGGGTAGAAATTGTCTAGGCTTGTAAGGGTCCTAGGGCCATTAACCTCGTAACTTCCTATTATCCTATGATATGATGCAGTCATATTCCATGTAGGAGTACATGACCTGAGACATGCATCCCTAGACTATATTTAAAGAGACATCTTTGAGCTCTCAGAATATGCGTCCAAGGATGATGCCACAATACGAGCAAAGATCACTGATGTTAAGAATTGGCTTGGTTTCTGATGCCACTCTAAGGGGGTGCAATATTTGTCAGCATGGAAAGAGATGTTCAACAGACCAGGCTGCTTTGCCAGGGATCGTCTGCACCTGTCCCCTCTAGGCTTTTGAATATTAGCTAAAACTCTCTTCTCCCACAGTGCCTTTTATAGGCAATGCCAATCAGAAACTACTTCTGACATAGCAAGTAAAAAAACAAGAAAATATGAAGGTATTACTGCTAAATGCTAGGAGTCTAAACAAAAAAAAACTACACTCCTTATAAGATGTGTTATCCCTAGAGAACACTGATGTCTGTGCAGCCACTGACACATGTCTTAAAGCCGCAAACAGCACACCAACAGTGCTAGGTTATTAGGCCCTCCACAAATTTAGACCAGCTACTTCACAGGTAGGACTAAAGGTGGAGGTGTCTCTATGTACATCAAAACTAAATATACTTCAAGGCTGGTCAAACAGGACAATGCACTTGAGCTGCTCCATGTTCAAATCACCATAGGTAAAATTAAATCCTAATTCCATGCAAGCTATAGGCCCCCCTATATGTCCCAGGAAACCCATATCATGTATTTAAACTTATTAGAAACACTAAGCATCCAACCCAATACCATATTCATGGCTGACTTTAACTACCTCACTATTAACTGGTAATCCTTTATGACATCAAACATAGAGGCACAGAGATTCCTGGATTTTGTAAAGACAAAGTCCCTGAACCAGACAGCCAATACACCAATCAGGGGTGCAACCATACTGGATCTGGTCCTCACCAATATGGGAGTTTCATGCATGCCCCCTATTCTAATGTCTTCCCTGATAAGGTCCAAACACAAAGTGGTCTCCTTTGAAGTAAAAATAAAACATGGACCCCCAGCTAAACATGGAATATTCTGGAACTACACTAAGGCTAACCTCCAGCTATTATGTGATAACCTGGGAAAATTTCAAGCCCCCAGAAACAATGAGAACACTGCGGCCTATGCAGGAGTGTTCACAGAAGCCCTGTACAAGTGTGTTAATAGCTATACAGAGGCAGCTGTACCCACCAGGGAGAAGTACAGAACTAACTCAAAAAACAACCCAACCTGGTGGAATCACAACATCAATAGGCTGTATGGCAGGAGGAAAAAAAATCATGGCAAAACTTAGGAGGTGCAGCACCCAGCAGGATAAAAGCACTCTCATTAAACTAAACAAAAAAAAAAAATCAGGGGACATATAAAGTGTATCAAAGCCAAATTTGAGGTAAGTTTGGGCTCCCAGGCCAAGGGCAACCACAAAGCATACTTTAGCTATGTCCACAGTCTCAAAGGCAATACATAACTGTGTGCAAATCTCATTGTAAATAGAACCAACTATAATGAACCACCTATAATGAGCCAGAAGATATAGCAAACCTCCTGGCTGATCAATTCAGCCCCAACTTTACCCCTCTCTCCCCCTCAACCTCCTCTCAGACAATACCATCAAATATAAGTACCCCTACTATCACTAAGGAACAGGTCCTTAATGCTCTCTCGAAGACCAAGTACACTGCATCAGTGGGCCCAGACAGTATCCCAAGATGCCTTCTAAATAGCATGAAAGATGACCTATCAGGGCCTTTGGAATTACTAAGTAACTGTAGCCATGAAACAGTCTTTGGGCCTCATGAATAGAGATTGGAAACAGCCATCCCTCTGCACAAAGGTGGACCATCTACAAACCCTGGAGAGTACAGACCTAGAAGTCTCACTAGTCTTATATGTAAAGCCATGGAAAGAAGTATCATAGAAATGATCAACAGAGATATAGTAAACCTCCAGACACTGGACTTTCACCCAGTTTGGTTTTGTCGAAGGCAGATCATGCCTATCCAACCTGATGGACCTATTTGAGAAGGTAACCAAAGAAATAGATGCGGGAGAAATGATTCACACTGCCTACCTTGACCTGAAAAGGCATTTGACAGTATAGCTCCATCATGCATTGTTGACAAACTCAAGAGGTTAGGTACAAACTAGTACCCAGGAAGTTAACACTGGGGAGTCCACCTTTACAAAAAGGCCTGTCACAAGTGGACTCCCTCACATATTAGTCCAGGGACCACTCCTTTTTGTCATTTACTTCTCTGAAGTCAAGGTTACCGTCAGTGGTCTTTGGCTGACTAAATTTGCAGATGACTGCAAATTAGAAGCTGTTATTGAATTCCACAGTTACACAAATGTTCTTCAGGAGGGGCTGGCACAGACATACAACTGGTGTCAGAGCCACGGGCTAACACTAAATGCCAAGAAATACATAATAGTATCCTTTGAGAAGTCATCCACCCCTGGTAACTATCATATTGACAATGCACCTCTAACAGTTGATCCAGTAGTCAGTGACTTAGGGGCACACATAGATAGTAATCTAGCCTTTGACCATCATGTGTCTACAGTGGTGAGGAAATCATTACTGCTCAACTTATAAACAAAGGTATAACATCTAAGTCCAAGGAAGTCATTGTTCCACTGTATTTGGCATTGAGTGCAATGTCCCCTTTGGTATGTCCCTAACCAGGCATATCCAAAAATTTGAAAATCCACAGAGGTTCCTCACTAAACCAACATAGGGTGTAAGTAAACTGTCCTATGCAGACCATGGCAAGACCCTATTCTTGTAATCTGTCTCCTACTGGCTGAGAGGAGATGTATTCCTGACATACATGGCATTGTCTGACCCTACTCTGTACCTCCTGCATATCCATGAAATAAACAGCACCAGAATTACCCGCTCTACAGACATATACCTTGCCTGTGGTATAAATAGGATGTGATAGAGAGATAGGTATGTATCTCAGAGACTACACCGTATATGAAACAGGCTCCCCATCCATTTGAAGCAGAGTTACAACCTAACACAAATCAACTGCAAGTTAGACAATTTTTGGGGAACAGGACATTCATCCCTGGTTTGGGACTTAGGCAAACTGTAAGTGGTTCATTTCCCAGGTCTCTGCTTGTAAATGTTTCATCTCCCAAACCTCCGCTTACACTTATCAAGGATATCAAACCTTTTCAGGGATGTGGGATGCATGGTTAGGCTTAAAGAAGCCCTTGTGTTCATTAGCCTAGTAAATACATATGAACCCATGAACCTATACTGTTTTACTTTTCCAATGACATTTGTCTTCTGTGCTGACATTCAATCCTGTGCTGTGAAGTTGATGGGTTGATTGTAGATGTGCACCCATAGGTATGTTGTACAGAATCCTGAAGGTGACACGTAAACACTTCCATGAGACACCTTTCATTGTGTGACTCCACAGCCCTTACAATAGCATCCATCGTAACATAGACAAATTATTATGCTTTACACATTATAAATGGCAAAGTACAATGTGTGTAAATGACCAGTACAAGTAGTATGTCTATAGCACCAGTGGACGAAAGGAATTCATATTAATGTAGATAGTCACCCTGTGCATCAGACACATAGCTTTATGTTCCTCCATCCACAAGAAAGATGACAGGGATGTGGCACAGGTATCATCACTTGCACAGGGTGATTTGTGGGGGTGCAGGAGGCCTAGGCTGATCCAATAGGTTAGCAAGCATGTGTGTGAGTCAAGAAGGAACAAGATGGACCATGGAAATGCTGCGTGTGTGTCTGTAGGTGCCCTCAATGTGACAGTAGTGTGTGAGTATCTGCATGAACACAGCCAAGTTCAGTGCTAGTCCTACATATCTGTATGATGGACAGCTGTGAGCCATGCTGGGTAGAGCTGACAGTTCATCGTCTCTGCCCCCAAACATGAGAATTGGCTCTGCCAGGAGTAGCACTGGCATCAACATGGCTAACGTTAGATGCTGGGCTACTTACTACCTGAGGGTGACTAATGTCTGCTGCCACATGTTCTCCACGGGAATATCCAGGACCATGAGCCCATGGCCTTCTACGTCTTGGTGTGGATGGCACACTCCCCTCTGGAGCTCTGGGAAAACTGCCACTATGGGAGCATGATTGTACATAGCTGTGTTGACTCTCAGCAGATGTATTTGCTGACCTATGCCCATGATGATGACACTCAACTGCAATCAGACATCCATCAGAGAATGTGTGGTCCATGACAGATAGTGTGCAATCTGTCTCAGACCTACCTCTTTCCTCTGTGTCACTCAACCAATCCAGAGTATCAGCAACATGGTGGAGGCAGTCACAGATGTCAGACTGTGCTGCATCCATAACCCTGAGCACTCATCTGGAGTTCCTTTCTGAACATGTCTGTGCCTCCATGACAGCCTTAAACATGCTGCAAGTGACACATGATGAGACACCTGCAACAGGTGGTGGAGGGACAGCAAGCCTCCTATGAGCACTCCCTATCAATTCACCTGTGTGGAACTTCACCAACAGTTTTGCTATAGCCAGTGTTGTCAGTCATTGAAGCCACAGTAACCACACTTCCCTGTTCAATGTCCCCACCCTTCTGAATATCTGATATCTGTGGCCTCAGGAGACTGGGTCTGTGTAGGCATACTGGCTGCGTATAGTGATAATGAGGGTGGATGATGGATGTCAACCTCGGTGTTTGATTCAGCCTCTGCAACCCCCAGCTGTGCCTCAATTTGCCCACCATCATCATCAGAGTCTAAAGACACAGTGACATCAAGTGCTGTAGTGGACAAAGACCAACCTCCCTTATCACCTGTGATGAAAAAGCAATACATTAATACCTGAACTACTATGCTCTGCAGTACTGTGGTGCAATATATGTTAAGCTGTATACATTGCTGTCACTATTACAGACTTGTATACCTCCCAACCGTAGGACATGTGGCTATTATTTTCTAACCCCGATCTGTAATTATTTGGAAATAATTATTCAATAAACAAGAAACTATTGAGCAAAAATTCATTATGTACACTGTGGACATTCTGCAAAAATCTGCACAGTTGACAGTTATGGCAATCTGTAAAGTCCTGACAAAACTTTCAAGTCAATCACTATGGTCATATCTACAAGACAGAGGTATGAGTCTAAACTGTACACATTCAGAAAATATCTGTACAGTTGAAAGTCATGCAGAGGGTACATCAATACAGCCAGGAGGCCTGTGACGACACTTTAGCTAATACACTGAACTATATCTACATTGCTGACAAAACAGTTTGGTGTTTATCAGCAACAGGAGCACCGCCTCTTCCAATTCCTGATGGACCTGAATAAATATGAGGGAGAGGGAATGGTAAAAGCACCACATGTTACAGTATAACAGGGGTAAAACATCCAAATATCCCACATTTACAGTAGCTGCTGTGTTAAAAGGTATGTGGGTCACAAACTCTACATGAGCTTAAAACTGCAGCTGACATACTCCCCCAAAAAACAACTGACACCCATGTAAAACTATATACACCTTCACAGGCTGAATGCAACAGTATTCTAATGCTGATATAACTAAGTTTACCTGGATGCTCCTTTTGAGAGGACTGGGTGGCACCCATGTCCACAACATATTGGCTGACGGATGCCTGGGAGCTGTCCTGTGTAGCAGGGTTTGCCAGGAATTCTTCTGTGTCTGTGAGAGGAAGCTGTGCTGCAGGCCCACCACCAGTGACCTGGCGATCCCTGGCCACATCAGTTGGATGTTTCCTTGCTGCATTGATCATATCTGTGGCACTGTGTCACACCTGCTCATAGGTACAATTTTGGTGAACCCACAGAATTGATGTTATGCACCAGTTCATCCCACAGGGCTGCACGTTCTGACCTATTTGCCCTCCCTTGGGACAGAGTGACCTGGTAATGTTGACACAAAGCCTCAGTGATGAGATTGTTTTCCACCTCAGAAAATGGTGACCTGTGACATGCATACATGATGGTTCCTGAAATACAAAGAAATGAAAACACATGCAAGGATCACATATGTAGGGGTGCACTGTGCAGAGATACAGAAGTAAAGGAAGGCTATCAGCATTCATCACTTGATTACACATCTCATGTTCAACAGTGTGCCAAACATACAAAGGGTGTGGGCACAACTAGGATAGTAGCAATAGTGACCTATTCCTGTTTGTGCCATGATAGATACTCATGTATGATCACACACCCAACACAGGAGTCTATTGTAGTGTGCCCCATAGCAGGAATACCCCCCCCAAATAATATGTATGAGCAATAGTGCCAACAAAATAACAGTGTCCTGTTACAAGTGCTATCAAAGGAAGTAGCCAGGAGACCTGTGTACCCATTTGTCACACAGCATTATACCCTTGATGTGCTCTACATCCTCTGTACGTGTAACATAGCTGGAGATCAATGCCATGTCATCAGTACAGCTCTAACAAAGGATTACTGATGTAATCCCCATTCCCCCTAAGTATATTCAAACATACACATCATGTTGGAAACAAAATGCATACATACCCAATGAGTATAATACTCCTCTATTGAAAGATACTGCTATGCAAGTAATTTGACATAAGAAGCAACTGTCATACACACTTGTTTGCCTTGCTAGAAGAAAGCCTTTTAAAGATGGTTCTCATTAGCACGGTTGCCTCTCAACCAATCTGTGCTTCAGAAATGTTACATGCAGCCTACACAGCTGATTTTCAATATAATCAGCCAATCACATGCAACTACTAGATAAGATATAAGGCTTCAATGTAGATTCCACCCCCTTTCTCATGTCTTGGGGTAAAAATTAATGGGGTAAAAATACATCAGCACAAAGGGAATGTTTGTAGCAGCTACTTGTTACATACATATGTGTGTGATACAGGCTGAAGCTGCTGCTGCTGGCAATAGGCATAGATAGAGAGGGTGAAGACTGTGCAGGATGACAACACAGAAGTGTAACTGTGGGACCTGTGGCAACTTTGATGAACAGCTAGAGCCAGATTGAGGAAAATCATCCCAGTGGAAATTAAAGTATGTGTTTAACCAACCACTACCTTTCTTTCCACTCCACTAATTACCTTAATTATAGCAAGCTCAGATGCTCATAAGCCTAGTACTCATTATACAGCATGAACTTCTTATTGTAACATTTGTTAATGTATGTTATGTACTTCACAGATAAAGATTTTAATTGTCTACTGATGTACTATGTTCTTCATCTGTAAATATGTTGTAAGTAATTGCTATGTAAATTGTTAATCGCTATGTAATCCAATGTAACTACTGTCTGTTTATTTTAACTGTGGAGCTTTTCTCCCCAGGCCTCCACTGAAAATGGACCTACGTCCAGTCGGAAACACCCAGCCAACAAATATAAATAAATAAATAAATAAATAAAGGTAAATATCTTAGCCAAAGGTATCATTAACAAAGTAAAAGGCAATATTCTTGGTGTGTCCTAGAACAACATAGAGGGTGCATTAATCATTATGTCAAATAATTGAACAACCGCCAAGTCATGTGTTATGTCATGGTAGTCATTTGGAACGTGTGTGCTGGCAACTCTTTCTTCTAGCACAGACTCCATATGTGTATGTTACTTGTGCAGCTGTGGTTGTCCGCAATATCACTAGCACATCGCTGTGTGCTGCAGTCTGATATTACTGGGCCACATTTGAATTACACACCAAATTCCTCTGAGAATTCATGCTAATGCATAACCTGACATTCCTTGCACTTTCTAGGGTTGTAATAGCAATAGTTAAAAGGTGGTCCTATCTGTATGCCTTTGACTTCCATTATTTAGAAGCAGACATTCCAGCTGTATTGCTTTGGGTGAATAAATAGGTGATGAGACAGTTATACATATCACACTATTTTAAATGCTAGACACAGCTGTATTTGAACCCAGGACCATGTGAACCAAAAAGAAAGGTTTTCAAAGCAGTTAACAGATTGAACTACAGAATCAGTGTTTACATGTACATATAATTTCACACTGAACTGCTGTTACACACCTCACTTACATCTTTTAGTATGTGTGTGGTTTTATAGTGCTGTATTTCTCCTGTTACATACCTCACTTATATCTATTAGTATGTGTGTGGTTTTATAGTGATGTATTTCTCCTGTTACATACCTCACCTACATCTATTAGTATGTGTAGGGTTTTATACTGCTGTATTTCTCCTGTTACATACCTCACTTACATTTATTAGTATGTGTGTGGTTTTATAGTGATGTATTTCTTCTGTTACATACCTCACTTACATTTATTAGTATGTGTGCGGTTTTATAGTGATGTATTTCTCCTGTTACATACCTCACATTTATTAGTATGTGTGTGGTTTTATAGTGATGTATTTCTTCTGTTACATACCTCACTTACATTTATTAGTATGTGTGCGGTTTTATAGTGATGTATTTCTTCTGTTACATACCTCACTTACATTTATTAGTATGTGTGTGGTTTTATAGTGATGTATTTCTCCTGTTACATACCTTACTTACATCTTTTAGTATGTGTGTGGTTTTATAGTGATGTATTTCTTCTGTTACATACCTCACTTACATTTATTAGTATGTGTGTGGTTTTATAGTGATGTATTTCTTCTGTTACATACCTCGCTTACATTTATTAGTATGTGTGTGATTTTATAGTGATGCATTTTTCCTGTTACATACCTCATTTACATCTATTAGTATGTGTGTGTGGTTTTATAGTGATGTATTTTTCCTGTTACATACCTCATTTACATTTATTATTATGTGTGTGGTTTTATAGTGATGTATTTCTTCTGTTACATACCTCACTTACATCTATTAGTATGTGTGTGGTTTATAGTGATGGATTTTTTCTGTTACATAACTCACTTCCATCTATTAGTATGTGTGTGGTTTTATAGTGATGTATTTCTCCTGTTACATACCTCACTTACATCTATTAGTATGTGTGTGGTTTTATAGTGATGTATTTCTCCTGTTACATACCTCATTTACATCTATTAGTATGTGTAGGGTTTTATAGTGCTGTATTTCTTCTGTTACATATCTCACTTACATTTATTAGTATGTGTGTGGTTTTATAGTGATGTATTTCTCCTGTTACATACCTCATTTACATCTATTAGCATGTGTGTGGCTTTATAGTGATGTATTTCTTCTGTTACATACCTCACTTACATCTATTAGTATGTGTGTGGTTTTGTAGTGATGTATTTCTCCTGTTACATACCTCACTTACATTTATTAGTATGTGTGTGGTTTTATCGTGATGTATTTCTCCTGTTACATACCTCACTTACATCTATTAGTATGTGTAGGGTTTTATAGTGCTGTATTTCTCCTGTTACATACCTCACTTACATTTATTTGTATGTGTGTGTTTTTTTAGTGCTGTATTCTCCTGTTACATACCTCACTTACATCTATTAGTATTTGTGTGGTTTTATAGTGATGGATTTCTTCTGTTACATACCTCACTTACATCTATTAGTATGTGTGTGATTTTATAGTGATGTATTTCTCCTGTTACATACCTCGCTTACATCTATTAGTATGTGTGTGGTTTTTATAGTGATGTATTTCTTCTGTTACATACCTCACTTACATTTATTAGTATGTGTGTGGTTTTATAGTGATGTATTTCTTCTGTTACATACCTCACTTACATTTATTAGTATGTGTGTGGTTTTATAGTGATGTATTTTTCCTGTTACATACCTCATTTACATCTATTAGCATGTGTGTGGTTTTATAGTGATGTATTTTTCCTGTTACATACCTCATTTACATCTATTAGTATGTGTATGGTTTTATAGTGATGTATTTCTTCTGTTACATACCTCACTTACATTTATTAGTATGTGTGTGGTTTTATAGTGATGCATTTCTCCTGTTACATACCTCACTTACATCTATTAGTATGTGTAGGGTTTTATAGTGCTGTATTTCTCCTGTTACATACCTTACTTACATTTATTAGTATGTGTGTGGTTTTATAGTGCTGTATTCTCCTGTTACATACCTCACTTACATCTATTAGTATGTGTGTGGTTTTATAGTGATGGATTTCTTCTGTTACATACCTCACTTACATCTATTGGTATGTGTGTGGTTTTATAGTGATGTAT
Source organism: Protopterus annectens (assembly GCF_019279795.1). Classification (NCBI taxonomy): domain Eukaryota; kingdom Metazoa; phylum Chordata; order Ceratodontiformes; family Protopteridae; genus Protopterus; species Protopterus annectens. The sequence goes on from NC_056751.1 coordinate 750,932,615, forward strand.
TTCTCCTTTTACATACCTCACTTACATTTATTAGTATGTGTGAGGTTTTATAGTGATGTATTTCTCCTGTTACATACCTCACTTACATTTATTAGTATGTGTGTGGTTTTATAGTGATGGATTTCTCTACCAGATTCCCAGTTAAATTCCTATTTTTCCATTAATGTTTTAGCAGGATTGCTGTGTATTAAGGCACAATGCGCAGCATAGTGTAAACATGCTTAGTGACAAGAAAATGGCAATTACTATGTTTTGCTTAAAACAGCTGTGCTAACTAGCTGGCTATGTGGCTTGGTGGGTTGATGCACGGTTTCTCAAGTCAGATGGTACTGGGTTTGAAATAGGGTTTTGGTCTGCAATGATTCTTTAAAAAAAGAAAAATTGGAGAGATAGGATAGTGGTGAAATGGGGTGCAAGCAGAGGAACAACATAATGAAGGGCAGGTAGGAATGTGCAGGAAGGGTGTAGGAAAGAACCATAGCTATCCATTTATTCAACAGCAACAACTGTGCACTTGCAAAGAATTTTAGCTGACTTTGGACTGTAACCCAGAGAGAGATGGGTGACTACAACATAAGTGTGTTGTAAAGCCAATTGGACCAAATTAACTGCGTCCAGTGGACGTGTGCTAAATGCAGAACCCTGTATTGGACAAATATTTCGGGTGGGAGACAGATGCCCTTTTTTTAAGCAGAGAATGGAATGTTAGGGAAGGACGCGGGTATGTGTGGGGAAGGTAAGCTGGGAAGGTGAAGTAGCATTTGCAGACAGATAAGACATACAAGACAGCACACATGGTTGGTGAGGGACACAAGAGGGGAGTGAACACCTTGGATGGGAATTGGATTGGGGATCCTGGTCCCATGGACATCAGGCACGGTAACAATGTAACTGAAGTCCTCACCCATGGGACTGTCAGCATTGTACATTAACTGCTCCTGTGGAGGCAGTGGCCAATGCCAGCGCCTAGGGACAGACTGCCTCACCAGGATAGACAGCATGCCATCTATCTGGCATGTGTGTCAGCAGTTTGCACAAGCCTAAGCACCATGCCTGGCATTTGTTCATGGGTGAAATAGGCATCCCCTCTACCTCTACTCCCAGACAGGGTGCACACTCCCATCCTGTGAGGCAGGACTACCTGCAGCAGCAGGTAGTGCAGGACCAGCAAGGGGGGGGGGGGGTGCCACCAGGCTGTGACCCAGACATGCCAGGCCCTGGTGCTTCAGCCGGGTGAGACAAGGTAGATGAATCACCGGGAACCGGCCTACCTTGTCATGCTGTGGTAAATAAAATAGAAGCATAAAGGAAAAATAAATGTAACCCAAATAAATGTAATTAGTAACATAAAAGAAAACAATAATAAGAAATGGAAACAAATTGAAAATAATATAATGAGAAATACAACAATAAATAATATAAATGAAAATGTTTTAATGGCAAAGCAATATTAAATTATACATAAGGCCAACACAAGAGGTAATAAATAATCTGATAATAGCAAATGATAATAGTAAATATATTGATTAACTAAATAAAAGAAGAGAAGGGGTGGGGTGACAGAAAAAAGGAGAACATTAGGAATGTCACAGATGTTATAACTAAACATACTACATATTTTTATGTATGTTAGGTTTTACTTCTGAGACCACTGACTACCATGATGTTTATTATTTTAAATTCTACCCTGTTCCTTACACACATACAAACTATATTTCAGACCATATTGCATCCAGCAGTCATTCAATGTTGCTTATATTGCATATATGATGTTCCACATATATACCTCTCAACCTCTTAGCACAGGACATAATGGTGGTGCAAAGGTACAACAACAGGGAGCATTCTTACATAGTGTGCTCTTACAATAGTAACAAGGTGTTCTGATAACAGATTTGTCACTAAAATCCATTTCGAGAGATGTCTAATATCTGCAATTCAGAGGACTGACTTTTTTCTGAAATTGATCCTCACCAGTGTGGACTGGCCAGCAAAACAAGGTCATATAGCAAACAGACCAGACATATGGGGCAATATTCAGTACATTCTGCAAAAATTGTGACAGCTGAGAGGTATGTCCACGTACACTGATTACACTAGTCAGCTGGACAGTCATGGCACATCTCTATGGGTGTGTACTTCACAGGCAATCATGGTTATGTTTCATTTATGACATGCTAAAACAGTATTGAAAACAGCACAAGTTTTCAGTTGGTTGGTGAGGGATTAGAATCCACAAACAGTTACTACAGTAATACTAAACATTTTATTTGAAAAAAATAATTATCAGAGCACCATCTCCTTTTACACTTTATTGATTCATGTTGTTTCAAATCTTGCATTTACACACATGGATAGCTGTCGAGGACTTCTGTTAACTTACATATTTACCCTACTGAGTTATTGACTGCAGTCTACAGCATATTTCAGACAATGAGCAGACCACAATATTGACTCTCAATATGGGTATTTTGCAACATTAACTAATGGTTGGAAGTTACTCTACACAGCACTGCATGCTTACTTGCTTTAACTGTTCAGATATGTACTGCCACATTAATGAAAGTCTATGATGTCCCAGGTATTTCATACATGACTGTTAAAACTGCAATATCTGTATTTATTTTATTTTATTATTAAGTTATCCATTAATTTATTACTTTATTGATTTTCTTACATACCATGGGCTGGCCTCATCATGGCCAGAGGCAGTGCTTGGGACAGGATGTTGCAACCCCTCTCTTCTGCAGCTGTGGTAAGAGGGGAAACCATTATGTATAACAGTTTTCAACATATTCAGCTTATATACTTATAAATTACTAGAAAACATACTTACTCTAAGGGTTGTTCCCTGCCTGTACCTCTTGGATCCAGTGATCCAAACTACTCCTCTTTCATCGATAGAGGTTATCATAATGGTGACAACACTGCTCACCAGTAGGGGATACCAGTTGCACTGGTCAGGTCCCTGACCAAACTATTCCAGGCCTCAGACTTGCATTCTGATCCCTGATAGTTGTCCTACAGCAGCCCGGAGTCCATGGTACTGTAGCAGGAATCCAGTAAAAATCCTAGACTCCTGGACACCCCAGTGTTGTGCCCTTTAGATTAGGCTCCAAGGAAGATTGTGCAGTTCTTGCCTATTGCCCTTTAAATAGAATGCATTCCTGCCATTGTGCATCGTACTGAAGCTTTCAAAAATATGCCACATTACTTAGCATCGCACAAACTCGCCCAACCTTTAAGTGAAGCATAACAATGCGCAACATGAAAAGACTGTTAACCCTGTTTAAGCAATGCTTAGCAAGGCACACCTTATCTAAATGGCACAATAACTGAATTTAAAGTGAACTGAAGTTTCAGTGACCTGACACAGTTTCATGGCAGTATATGTAAAAGATATCACTGCCCAGGGCTCAAACCCGGAACCTACTATACTGCAATTATCCCTCAGTCTATCTAGCCACTGGAAGAGTGAAAAGAGCTCATGTATCTTCAGATATACTGCAAAGGTGCCACTGTAAGCGTAGCTCAGCTTCACTGCACAGGCTTGCGTGGTGCTAAGCACTGCATGACTACAAAAATTAAATGCATCCTTTTTCTATTTTAGATGTCTGGAGTATGCCTAATGCATGAGTGTGCAGTGCTAAGCATAGCTAAATAGTGAAGTGAACCGTGCTAACAAGCACATAAAAATAAAAAAAATAAAAATTGAATACATCCGGTGTCTATTTTAGATGTTTGATGCATGTCTGATATATGAGTGTGCAGAACTAAGCATAGCTGAATAACGTGGAACATCTCATAAACAAGCACATAAAAATAAAAAAAAAAGTTAAACTAAATCCAAATTAGTGAAATAAACGTCTTGTACCCCTTTCGGTCAGGTTAACAGGCTGACAGTTATATGGGTGTGCTGTTGGTGTTACACAGATTCAATATCCATGTTGTTCTGACCTGCCTTAGGTGCGCACCACCATTAATATGCATAGCACACTGCTGAGGGAAGATCATGGCCGTGTACACAGATACATTCTGTGTAGGCTCTACACGGAGCCTACATGGACTTTATTGAATCCTGGGGATTGTCTCTGGTAAGATTTGTCTGCTGTTTTTTTTTCCCATGCATTGTCTCTAGCTATAATATTTGTTAATGTAGTACTAAGTTATGGATAGGTGACCTTATCCTGATATCTAATGTTTTTGAGTAGAAATAGCTAATCTTGAATGAATGACAACAGGTTAAAGAAGGTGTATAATGCAAATGTGCAGTTTATATCATTATAGAGTGCACTTGGTCTATTGTATGCAGTTCTGCAAAGATAATAATTTCAGATGAGTCAGGACTACTTCTACTGAGCTAAACATCTACAATTTGTTAACTTTAATTGGCCAGTTCGTGCCCAGCAAGTAATACAGGGCAGTGGTCACTCAGAGTGCCGTTGAAGTATTTGCACAGGATATAGATTGTATAGTATATATATTAGAATGATAGCTAACAAGGAGGGATATTTAGTAAGTGGGATGAGTCTAGTCTCTTTTATAACTAATTGGGTTATATAGTAAGACAAGGTAAATCTACAAAATGTTCTTGCCAGTCAGTGTTAAAATTACCTGAAAAAATTATCTTTTTCTGTTCTGCATATTTAGTTTTGTGTCCTAGGATTGCATTAAAGTTATTCATTGATTAAGGAGGTGACATAAAGATAATTGTTATAAATATTTTAGAATGGTATTCCAGGAGTAGCTGTGGCAATAAATAGTTGGGTCTTGGAAGTGGTGTTAGACATGGCAATGACTTTGGGACCTAATTGTACTTCTTTGTCTATATAAACAGCTACTAGACCACCCTGCCTATTGTCGGGTCTGTTGTCCTTGAAAATGATATATTTTAGTTGAGAGATGGAGGTTACTACACTTGTTGGCTACGCAAACAAAAAAATATTTTGTTTTTATCACTTTGCATCAAGATTGCTCCTTCAAACATCAAAAGAAGCAGATCTCCTTCCTTGTCAGAAAATCAGAAGTTAATGTACTAGGTCTACAAGAAACACAGTTTTCAAAAAATGATACATCTGAAACTATTAAGGCAGAATATAAACACTGACTGACTTTATCTCACCTTTTAGGTAGACAATGAAAGTTGTTGTTTTAGTGAAGAAACAAACAATTGAGGAAACAAAACCTGCAACCAGTCTCAGCTGAAACAGGCTTTGACGAAATTACTACCTTTACACACATTGGATTGAGTTTTACATCAACAAGAATGTATCAACACCTGGATATGGACATGAAAAATGTAAAGTCCATATTTAAGAAGAAATACATAGAGATGCTGCTGCAGGTTCTCTTAATATGGATGAAGGACTATAATTGCCTGTCTACAACAACAGATTCTAGTATAAAACTAAAATAAAGCAGTCTGCTGTAGTTCAATACGTACATAAATAACTGGATAGAAGGTTACAGCTTGATAGATATCGCAGACTTTGTTCAAGCTAAATCATCGTTTTTCATATATTGTTCATATATTTTCAGTGGTATATCATACCCATCATATGACAGAATGGCCTACATAACCACAAAATAAGGCACATACTGCCAGTATTACTGCAGATTTAACTTCTCACCATCACAACATCTCATTCTATCTTGCATCTTGCTTTATCAAACTATTTAAAATTACAAATTCCCCTTCTCTTGTAAACAAACAAGACTTTCAGTCATACAATTTTTCAAAACACACATAAGTTTGATTAAACTAATCCTTAAAGTGCAAGGTATATGCCAGCAACCTGAGATGTCATCAATTTCTACTGACTAACAAAAATTAAAGTCAAATAAGTAAATTGTTTTTCACATCTAACCAAACCAAGAGCCAGTCTTTTATATCGTGTTAAATGTGAACAAAGTCAGGATAGGTTTTCTGGATATTCTCTGTGCACAGTCTGTTACGGTTTTCGCCTCTGTATAGAAACCTTTGTTACTGTTAAAATGTAACATGTCATAAATATCTAGAGACAATTTTCAAAATTTAAAGACAGGTTCTTGCCAAAAACCTGTCCCTGTAAGTGTTCAGTGGCTAGTCTGGCCTGGGTGTGGATGTTGGAAGTCCATACCCAGGGTAGCACTGCATAATCCTTTATACTTTGACTCAGACTGCATTTGTTGAACTGGTAATGGACACTTTTCTTTAGTTTAACCTGTTGGGTACCCAGTCATGTAACTTGATAGACCATCTCTCTAGTAGTCATCACATAAACGAGTGGTACTGGATGGGGGGGGGGGGGGTGCCAGACAGGCCAATACATTTTGGTGGCGGTAGACTATCCATCACCCAGATTCTTCTATTTTTTTTTTTTTTGATCAAGAGCATAACAGACATATTCTTACTTCCTAAAAATTGCATCTTTACAGAATGGTGGTCTATAATATGCATCAAATAAATACTGTCTCTTTGTCCGCCACTTATGAGGGTACACCTTGTCACATCCAAGATCCAAACTATTCCTGTGCATCATAAATTCAGAATTTCTGAATGGCTAGCAATGACAATGCCATAAGCCTCAAGTCTCATTCTGTATATGTGTAAATAAATGTTGACCTTTTGCGTAAATATTTATTTACAATGCTATGAAGAAATTGACTTTACTCTGTAGGTTTCTGTTTCAATAGAGTATAGATTATATAGTATATATGAAAAACAGGGGTCTATATTATAAGCACGAAAGGACTAAACCGCGAACACTCACATGAGCAAAAATGCCAGTAATCGAACTTGCTATTGAGGGGGATGTGCCCCCCCACACCCCTGCTAACTATCTATTCCACCTCTGAGATCGCACTACAGTGAGGAAAGGGAAAATATCCCACTCCACACTGTAACACAACCCCACAATCACACTTTCGATTCCCGGCATTCTCGCTCATGTGAGCGTTCGCGGTTTAGCCTTTTCCTGCTTATAATATAGACCCGAAAAACAGAAATAGCATTTGGATGACATACCGTTGGTTCTTTGGGAATGTCCATCTTCAAGATATACTTGTAGTTATGTGGTGGGCTGAGTGATCATCAGATTACACAAGTAATTGATAATGACATTCATTTAAATAAAAATTTGTAAAAACCTAATTACTTTTACCCATGTAACACATCTGCCATTGACTGGTGATATCTGTTTAAAGTTTGGTAGTCTGTGAAGTAATCTGCCCCTGGTATGAAGTCCTACAAGGGATGGAGCTGGAATTCGGAATTGAGTAGGGTGAGCAAATGTCAGAAGCTCTCCATAACAGCACCTCAATCGTTTTGTAATCTGAAATATGTGTGTGTAAAAGATCTCAGCATTGCAAATAGGACACAATTTCAATTGCACAGCTTGTAAGTACTGGTTAGATTATCAGTGATGATGGATGGCGTCTGATTTTTAAACTTAAAGGCTTTAGAAACTTATACAAGGTGTTTAAGATAAATAAATAAATGACATCCTAAAGCTATGATGTAATATAATGATGCGTTGGGTTCAGCTTTATCTTTTCTTTATTTTCTGCTCTGAAGTTACTGTTTTGGGACCACCACACTCAGCCCAAAGTTCATAATTCATCCCTTCAGGTCTTCTTCTCTTCTGTGATCTAACTTTCCTTCACCCTGTCGTGTCTGTCCTGTCTCTTTTGTGTGCCAAATTCTTATATATTCTACCAGACCTTCCCTTCTATCATTTTCCCATCCCTCATGACATCAATCTTCTCTCCTTCCAACTTCCTCCTTATTTTATTTATTTAACCATAAACTCCTCCACAATTTCTTTATATTTTTGGCATCCTGTTGCACTCAACTTATTCATCTCTCAGCTCCTGAAATCTCTTTGACCTGTTCCCACTATATCTCTCTAATACTAGAGTGTTTACAGAACCTATGTCCTTCCATCCGCAGCTTCTGAACTGTATTTGCCCTCTGTACTTTCTTTTCCAGTTCCCCATAACATTTTTCCTGTTCTGTTGTACAACATCTGATCATCATGTAATACAAAAAACCTCACTGATCACCTCTTGCATTAACTTTAAACTATTCCTTCCTCCCTGCCCTCCTTCACCCTTTCACCCCTCATGCAAAGTACCTCCCTGCCTTCCTTCATTCTTTCACCCCTCATGCAAAGTACCTCTCTGCCCTCCTTCATCCTTTCACCCCTCATGCAAAGTACCTCCTCTTTCAGTATCTTCCTTGGTAACTGACCAGAAACCACTAAAAATATCAGGCTATCTGAGGCCGCCACTTCTTCATGCTCATAACATCCCCTCTTTATCTCCCTCCAGTCTTGTTCAAACAGTATCTCTATATGAACATGTCACTCTGAACCTTTCTCCCAAGGCCTCTTTTTGTTTCACTGGAGGTTGCCTTTCAAAGAAATCTCAAAGTAAATAAAAACTAGGACAACCATCAAATGAGTCACTTCCACATCCAATATGCTTTTCAGTACTCTAATTACCTCATTCACATTAACCCTAATTGCCTCCCAAACTGAAACCCATGGTACACCCCAAATATTTAGTCATTTCCTAAATGGTAGCATTACTGGGTTCTATATTACCCTTTTGACTAAGACCAGTACTGAATTCATGCTGTGAAGCTAAAGTTCATTTTGTGAGACCATAAGCTGGCCTCATCCCTGATCTATTTGATAATCTTTAAAATCTCAAGAAGAATACTCCCATGTCTTTACGTATTAGCATACAGTCACTGAGAAGCAGGTTAAATTAGTCTTGCAATCCACCACTCCATCTCCCTTTCTAGCAGGAAATCCCTCATCCTCTTCATTAAGACCAATATCATCAGCAAAGTCAAATAAGGAGAAACAGTACACACCTACCTCATAAGCTTACCTATCGTAAACTCCCGTAATAATACCCTACTAACTGATACCTTTAACCTTAGCAGTTAATGGAGTGTTGCCACAGTAAGGAACCTCAACCCCAAATCAGCTTCACCCAATACCATCTCTAGTAACTGTCCTAGTATCATTGCAAATGCCTTAGTTTATCAAAAATAACCACATATGTACAATACATTGCATTCTCCTTGATCCAAACCATGAAATCCACAAGGAATTTCTAATGACAGGTAGCAGACTTACATAAATTCTGTCTGGTCTCTTTCATTTAGGATCCCCAACACATCTGCACCCCCACATCCCTTTGACATATATACCAACTCTGAGGTTCCAACAGTGTGACTGTGTGGGGAAATCCCTAGTTTACGTGCAATTTCTCCTTCTAGGAAGAAAACAGCTGATCCCATACTAGTGACTGCAGAAATGAGTGTTGATTCAACCTCCAGCCAGTATCATCATCATCACCATCATCATCATCATCATCATCACCATCCTCATCATCATCATCATCACCACCACCATCATCATCACCACGATCATCATCATCATCATCATCACCACCACCATCATCATCATCATCACCACCATCATCATCATCACCACCATTATCATCATCACCATCATCATCATCTCCACCACCATCATCATCATCATCACCACCATCATCATCATCACCATCATCGTCATCATCACCATCATCATCACCACCATCATCACCACCATCATCGTCGCCATCATCATCATCACCATCACCACCATCATCATCATTATCATCACCATCATCATCATCACCATCATCATCACCGCCATCATCATCATCATCACCATCATCATCATCATCACCACCATGATCATCACCATCATCATCATCATCACCATCATCGTCATCATCAGCACCATCATCATCACCACCATCATCATCATCATCATCATCACCACCATCATCATCATCATCATCATCAATCCCCTTTTTCCACTTTTCTAAATGGAGTTTGGGGGTCCTGTTGTCATCATCTCTCTCTATTTAATGCCACTCTCCTACCTTCTTTGAAACTCATGCTTGCCTGTCACAGGTCTTCTCTCCCACAATCCTCTTTGTCTGATGCCTTCATTTCCTCGTTCTTTCTTCTTCACTAGATTGTCTTCTGCTTTCCTGCACTTGCCCAAGCGACAATAATTAGTTCTCTTTGACCTTTTCTGCAATTGGAGCTATTTTAGCTTCTGCTCTTATATCCTTATTTCTTCATCTGTCCCACAGTGTATCCTACCAGCCATCTCAGGCACTTCATCTTCATCACCTCTATCTTCCTCATCTGCTCTGCCTTTACTGCCCAGGTTTCTGCACCATATAGTAGTACTGGTTGCACCACTGTTATGAACACCTTACTTTTCACCTTCTTTGGCATTCTCCAACCTTCAGCCAATGGCTTCATGATTATTTTTGCATCTGCATTGATTAAAAATATAGTCCAGTAATTCAACTGGTCATTTAACCCCTGACCCCTCCTTTAGTAGAACTATAACCTCAGCCTCCTTACAAGAATCTCACTCACCTTCCACTTTAATGCGCTGTTTGGTTAGCTGTTATATACCTACATCAACTTTATTACAAGCTGAGATAAGTACAAACTTGCAGTGTTATAAGATAGTACTGCATTTTATTTTTCTGTTATTTATTTGTTTCATTGAATATTGTGTTAAAGATAGTACTGTGTTTTATTTTTCTGCCTATTTATTTGCTTCACTGAATATTGTGCTCTCTCTGTCTCTCTGCAGTAAGTGGGGGTTATTATTCTCACTTTATTGATATTCGGTGTTAAACTCTTAGCCTAGAGGGTTTTGCTGTGCTTATAAGTCTTAGTCACTTATCTCTGAATGTATTTCTGTTGAATAGCTGAATATTTGAGCTGTTTGGTTAGCTGTTATATACCTACATCAACTTTATTACAAGCTGAGATAAATACAAACTTGCAGTGTTATAAGATAGTACTGCATTGTATTTTTCTGTTTATTTATTTGTTTAATTGAATATTGTGTTAAAGATAGTACTGTGTTTTATTTGTCTATGTATTTATTTACTTCACAGAATATTGTGATCTCTCTCTCTCTCTCTCTGCAGTTAGTTTCCTGCCCTCTCTCCCTGTTCTTGTTGTGGTATTAATCTTGGTGGCTTTGGAATTGCCCGCCCCTCCTGTAAATTTGTGTTTGAACACTCCTCCTGGCTCCATCTCATTTGCTCACTCAACCGAGTACAGTGAGATCATATTTTGATTTCAGACACTCCTACCAGTCCCACCTCTTCAGCTCTATCGCAGCTCTATCCCAGTCTAGTGTCATTAGCTCATTCTACCTAACATAGAGAGAACATTTCAGTAGGTCAACCCACTTAGGTCCTTAACCTTGAATTATCTTCTGTTTCTCCTTTCTCCCTTTACGCTTTACTTTGTGATCTGACTGAGTGTGCTTCTCAGCTGATAAGTATATCTTTTGGCACTTTTTAACTGTTCAGGGTTGAATTAAAAAATAACTGAATTCAGTTTAGAATACAGTTTGAATAAATTGCTTTAATATTGCTACACACTCACGTGTGCTAGCTTGTACTGCACTTGAATTGTTTTTAGTGCTGTTTTAGCTGCTTTTCTGTAACAACAAAAAATAATAATAATTCTGAGCTTGTTTCCTGCCTTTCCTTTAACTAGTTTAGTCCAGTTACAGATATGCTGTATCCAGGACTGTTTGTAAGCTTCTGAGCCCCCCAAGCCTTTCTGTGTTGGAGGGAACCCTTCTAGCTTATCAGCGGGAGTGGTAAGCACTAGGTAGTCTATCTCCCACAAGAGTAGCTTCTGGACCAGAAATTGTAGTTTATTGGCTGTTTGGCAGTTTATCCATCTCTTTTAACTTTCTGGTCTAAAAGCCCGCATTTGGGCTTGTTTCCAGCCTTTCCTGTAGATAGTCTAGTCCAGATACAGTTTTGCTGTATCCAGGACTGTTGGTAAGCTTCTGAGCCCCCCCCCAAGCCTTTCTGTGTTGAGAGAAGCCATCTAGCTTATCAGTGCGAGTGGTAAGCACTAGGTAGCCTGTCTACCACAAGAGGAGTGGTTTCTGGCCCAGAAACTGTAGTCTGTAAGCTGTTTGAGCACTTTTTCCATCTTCTTCAACTTTCTGGCTTAAAAGCCTACATTTGCGCTTGTTTCCTACCTTTCCTATAACCACTCTAGCCCAGATACAGATTTGCTGTATCCAAGACTGTTTGTAAGCTTCTGAGCCCTCCAAGCCTCTCTGTGTCGGAAGGAAGCCTTCGAGATTGTCAGTTGGAGTGGTAAGCACTAGGTAGTCTATCTACCACAAGAGGAGTGGTTTCTGGCCCAGAAATTGTAGTTTATTGGCAGTTTGGGCAGTTTTTTCCATCTCCTTCAACTTTATGGTCTGAAAGCCCGCATTTCTGTTTTTCCCACCTTTCCTGTAACTAGTTTAGTCCAGATACATATTTGCTCTATCCAGGACTGTATGGAAGCTTCTGAGCCCCCCAAGCCTTTCTGTGTTGGAGGGAAGCCTTCTAGCTTATCAATGGGAGTGGTAAGCACTAAGTAGCCTATCTACCACAACAGGAGCAGTTTCTGGCCCAGAATTTGTAGTTTATGGTCCACTTGGGCAGTTTTTCCATCTCTTTCAACTTTCTGGTTTAAAAGCCTGCGTTGCATTTGTTTATCACCTTTCCTGTTACTAGTCTAGTCTGAATACAGATTTGCTGTTTCCAGGATTGTTTTTAAGCTTCTGAGAAGTACCAAAGTCTGCTCTTCAATTTTTTCCCTTAGATCTGCTAGTTCTCTCCTCTCCTGAACTTTTACTAGCTTATTAGTCTAGCACTTAACCATACCAGACTTCTTATAGCAATTACTCTAGAACACAAAAGTGCTACCAGCACTAAATGTTCTACAAGGAAACAGCTCCAGTACTTATTATTAATGCCCACCCCTCCAGGCATGTCTATAGGTCATTTCCCTGTGTTTTCTCCTGTTAACCTGGTGAACTTGGGCATCCTGAGGCAATGTAGCAACTGCTTCATGTACACCAACAACCCTCTCCTCTTACCTCCCAACACTCAGACTTGCAAGATATGCACTTATATATCCAAACTGAAAGCCATGCACTCTCTAGTCAAGACCGGAATAGCTGGTCAAGAGGAGAAGGTCAACTTTTGCACCACATCAAATGGAACACATAACCCTCCAGAACACACACCAGCACTGCCTTCCAATAAAAACAAAAACTGCACATCCACCTTTGCGGAGGTTCTCAATAAAAATCTACCCAAATAGCAGAGACCTCCAAGTCAGAAATGCGCTCGACCATCACAACACAACACTAATCACAAGACACATAACCCTCCTAAACAGTTAGCCATTCATCCAAAGCCCCTAAGGAAAAACAGCATGCCCAGCACACTAGCCATAGGTGACTCGATAGTGAGGAACACTGATGTCCCACTCACTAGGTTAAATAAGGAGAAAGTAACAGCTGCCTGTCAGGTGCCAGGATCTGCCATATAATGCATGCACTCAGGTCCCTCAACAACAGGTACAAATATGACTCTGTCATTGTACATGTGGGTGTGAATGACCTGAGATGTACCTTCCTGGACTACATGAAAAGAGACATGGAGGAGCTCTCAGATTATGTAGCCCAGGCAGGTAAGATCCTAGCCCAGAGCAGCATCCTACCATCACCCAGAATGATACCATACTACAAGCAGAAAATGATTGATTTCAACAACTGGTTAAGTTTCTGGTGTCATTCTATGGGGATCCAGTATCTGTCAGCCTGAGATGACATGATTGACAGACCTCGATGCTTTGCCAGAGATGGCCTGCATCTGTCACCCCTGGGCTAACAGATACTGACCAAGGCTCTTGCCACCCCTATAGTGCCTTTTTTAGGCAGTGTTCCAAAGACCAAATTACCACCATAACAGCTACAAAGAGATGCAATCTGAGTGTCATGCTACTCAATGCTAGAAGTCTAAATCTCAAAATTCACTTGCATGAAGCACTCCTTAAAATGGAGAACATCGAAATTTGTGCTGTAACAGAGACCTGGTTCAAGGCAGCAGAAAGCAACCCTGCACTACCAGGCTATAACTCATTCCACACCTTTTGGCATCCAAACTTAGACTGAAGCTCAAAAGGTGGTGGTGTTTCCATATTCATAAAGGACCCACACACCTCCAGACTGGTAGCCCAACATAATGCATGAAAGATACTTCAGGTGCAGCTAACATTGTGTAATACAGTGATTCAGGTTGTAGCCTCTTATAAGTCCCCAACCATGTCCCAAGACACTCACTCCGCATTTCTAAGCATCCTGGAGAATATTAGGGTCCAATCTAACACACTCACACTAGGTGACGTAACTATGCCTCCTTTAACTGGGAAAACTACTCATGTACCAATACACTTGCCCAACGTCTCCTGGAATTCATTAATTCCAGTGCCCTGGACCAGCTCATTCTTACCCCCACTGGTGGTAGCAACATCCTTGACCTGTTCATTACTAACATAGGCTACTGTTGCTCTACACCAATAGTCAACTCCTCCCTGGTTAGATCCAACCACAAACAAAGCACCCTGGAAATCCCCCCCCCCCCACACAAAGGCAACCACCATGAAAACTTATCCAAAGCTAACTTTGGACTCCTAAGAAAAGAGGTGGCTAACTTCACTGCACCCATGGGAATGGACAATAGTTGCATGACCTCTGAATCATACAGCAATGTACTCTACGAACACATACACAAATGCATGGATCTCACCATACCCAATAGAATCAAGATGCTCTCCTCCAAAAAAAAAGAAAGCCAATCTGGTGGTCCCCTGCCATAAACAAACTTTACAACGGAAGCAGGAAAGTGATGTGAAATAAGGTAAAGTCCCAAGACTGAAAAAACTTCCTTATCAGTCTCAACAAAAAGTTGAGATATCTCATCAAATCCTCTAAAGCAAGCTATGAAAACAAAATTGCAGCAGATAGTAAAGACAACCACAAGGCCTTCTCTAGTTATGTAAAGTACCTCCACGGCAATACCCTGATTTGCTTTGAGCTGCTGAACAATGGTACCTCCTATACCGAGCCTACATATATTGTCAATATACTTACTGGCTGACAGATTCAGTGCCAACTTTTCCCCTCTCCCCCTCAAAGGACCAATCCCAATACCAGTAGATTGCCAGGGACCCAATATTACTACTGCACAGGTTAAAACAGCACTGTCCAAGGCCAAGAATACAGCTTCTATGGGACCTGGCAATATAACTGGCTGTATTCTATATGAACTACAGAGTAAACTGGCACCTCACCTGTGTGTCCTGTTCAATCACAGCCTCACCTCAGGCTTTGTCCCATCCAAATCATGCACTGCTATAATCATCCCTCTCCACAAAGGAGGAGCGACTACAGACCCTGGGAACTATCACCCCATTAGCCTCACAAGTCTGATATGCAAAGTTATGGAACACATCATCATGGACCTAATAAACAAGGATATAGGGAATCTCCAAACTCTGGATCCCACACAGTTTGGTTTTGTGAAGAGTAGAGCTTGCCTGCTTAACTTGGTCAACTTCTTTGAGTCAGTCACCTGAGCTTTGGATGAAGGCAAGGTGGTTCATACAACCTACTTTGATCTGGCCAAGGCCTTTGATTCTATTCCTCACTCAGGAATCATAGAGAAATGCACTAAGCTTGGCATTAACCCCTATATCACTAAGTGGGTTGCAAATTGGCTCATAGATAGAACCCACAATGTGAAAGTAGCGGACTCCAAGTCAGACTGTCAACCAGTCATGAGTGGAGTCCCACAAGGATCAGACCTGGGTCCTCTCCTGTTTGGCATCTCCTTCTCAAAAGTCCAGGCCAACACAGAGGGACTCTGGCTGACCAAATTCACAGGTGACTGCAAGCTGGGAGCCATTATTAACTCCCCAAGTGATGCAGACATCCTACAGAAAGGCCTCACTGAGACCAATGACTGGTGTCAAAACAGTGGCCTTAAGCTTAATGCTAAAAAGTGTGTCATCATCCCCTTTGGGAAAAATTCAGTTCCCACTAATTACCACATCAATGGGAGCCCACTGAACACTGAAGGTGTTATAAGAGATCTAGGGATACAGGTTGACAGCAACCTCTCCTTCGACCACCACATTGCCACTGTGGTCAGAAAGTCCTTCCATCTGGCACATCACATTACCAAGGGGTTTGGCATCCAGGAAGAAAGAGGTCATCATTTCTCTCTACTCTTCCATCATTAGACCAATCATAGAACATAATGCCCCATTTAGCATGTACCTCACTAGACACCTGAAACAGCTGGAGAGGCCACAAAAGTGCCTCACGAAGAGGATCCTAGGCCTTAAACACATGTCCTACATGGACAGATTAAAATGACTCCAGCTATTCTCTGTCTCATATCATCTACTTAGAGGCGATTTCTGCTTGACTTATAAAGCCATGTCTGACCCAGCTCTGTTAGAAATGCTACATCTAAAGAAATCCCAATCCCTCCGCACCACACGCTCTAGAGACCACAACCTCATTACTATAATCAACAGAACATGCTAGAGGGACAGGTTCATAACCCAGAGACTGCCCATGTTCTGGAATAGACTTCCCATACATGTCAAGCAGAGCACATCACTGACCCTCTTCAAGAGTAATCTTGATGAGTGGATGGGAAATAGAAAGTTCACCCCGGGGATCACTCCAGTGGCTCTACTTGATAGAGGGACTAGGAACTAATGATGGGCAGCACAATGCCATGGCACTTTTATGGGGTAGGCTTGTAAAGGCCCCAGGGCCATTAGCCTAATACATGCCTATGAACATATGAAAAGTCATACAATCTAATAGCAGTTTTGGGGATCCTCTTTACTTCAATCATACATCCATGGACTGAAATACCATCTCTTAACATGTCCAAAGTACCAACAGCCCATCCATGTTTAAACAACCTCTGAAGGTACCCTTACCTGGCAGCTGGCACTGCTCATGCACAGTCCCAGGCTGATGGTACCATCAGTTCTATTAACTCCTTCCCTCATGTCAAACACTCACTTCTCTGTAAACCCATGTCTTCTCTGTTAAGCTACCTCTCTTATTATTTCACTAACCCCCTCCAAAATTACCCTTATTTCTCCCATCTAGCTTCTATCTTGTACTCATTGTAGAAATGCCTAGGTACCAATATATATCTTACGTATCTTTGTGTAATTGTATTGTGAAATTTTATAGGTATAAATGTTTACTTTGTAACTACTGTGTATCTAATACATAAAAAAATGTGTCGTTGTTAATTGTATTTTGGAGCTTTTCTCTCCGGGCATCCATTGAAAATGGGCAACCAGCCCATTCAGACCTCCACAGTAAACAAATGTCAACTACATAAATAAATAAATTAATTAATTAATTAATACATGAATAAATAAATAAGTATAGCAGAAGAACAAATCATGAAATGTTGTACATGATACTCAGCTGGTGATGATGTGGTGGTACGGCAGAAGTACAAGCCACAAATTGTTCCATGTGATGCACAGCTAGTGATGCTGTGGTGGTAAGGCAGAAGATGTTCTATCTATGACTTACCTTACTTACATAGAATGGTGCAGCACATTTCCCTCGTTGTTAAAATAGTGCTGTCGCTGTATCATTGTTGATGAATTGTATGTACAACTGCACCACATTTTATGGAGTGATATTGCATACTGATAGATATTTATTCACTTCCTCAGTTGCTGCTGATGCCATTACCTGTCATTTATGCTTTGTCCTGTTGACAGTGGTCCTCAGTGATCTAATGAATTGCAAAAGTTATCTCACATCTGCAGTTGCTCACAGATCCTCTCACAGAAACATTTACACTAATTGGTATTGTGGGTCCTCCTGTAGACCAGAGGGATGTCAGCATACATACTGCTTCATAAAGGTCTCCCTTTCATGAATTACATTGCATTGTGTCTCACTTGCTAAACCAGTGAAACTACTAACTACATGTTTTCTTCACTTTTTCTTGATGGTCTCCACACACCTTTAAAACCACAACATTTTTGACCTTCTGGTAGGTGGTAACCTGAAGGCCATTGTGTTCTTATGAATGCAAATATGTTATATGCCCATCACTGATTACTCTGTTTTGGGCTCCTCTCCTTGCATTTGGCCACCTGCATCTTAATTACTGACCACAAGCACTTGTGCCGACTGCATAGCCACTTGTCTTGTTGAACCCATTCTTTTTATAGAAGTGCCAAACTGAAACTTGTTACAGCCTTCTTATATCCAAATGCACACTTACGCTACACGGCTATGTGATCTGGTTGCCTTCCTTGCTGTATACTGATTTTCTGCATCCTGCATAGGTTCATAGGTAGATACTAGGCTATCTGCCCAAAGGCATTTATAAGCCTAGCCGGAATGTGTTGGCTTTCGCTGCCCCCTTAGATTAGTTCCCATCAGAGGCACTGAAGTGATCCCCGGGGTAAACTTCCTGTTTCCCATTCACTCATCAAGGTTTCTCTTGAAGAGTGTTAGTGAGGAGCTCTGCCTAATGTAGATTGGAATCTTGTTTCAGAGCATGGGATGTCTCTGGGACAGGAATCTATCCCTCCAGCACATCCTATTTATTGTTGTGGTGAGGTTTAGATCCCTAGAGTGTGTGGCTCAAGGGGATATGCTTTTCTTTAAATGGAGCATTTCCATCAATTCTGGGTTGGACATGGCCTTGTATGTCAGGCAGAGATCACCTCTCAGTAGACGGTATGCAACCAAGAACAGCTGGAGTTTCTTTAGTCGAGCTGCATAGGGCATCTGTTTGAGGCCAGTGATCCTCTTGGTGAGGTATTTCTGTGGTCTTTCCAGCTATTGCAGGTGTCTTGTAAGGTACATCCCAAATGGGGCATTATACTCTATGATGGGTCTGATGAGTGATGCGTAGAGGGGCACAATGACCTCTGTTGATCTGGATGCAAACCCTTTTGTGATTAGGTGGGCCACATAGAAGGATTTTCTAACCACTTTGGCAATGTGATTATCAAAGGAGAGATTACTATCTACTTAGGTCCCCAGATACCTTATTTTTGTCTTCCATATTTAGGAGGGCTACCACTTATGTGATAATTTGTGAGTACTTTGTTTTTTCCAAAGGGGATGACTATGCACTTATTGGCATTTAGCTTGAGGCCATGGTTTTGACACCAGGTATCTGTCTCAGTGAGACCCTTTTGGAGGATGTCTGTGTCAGCCAGAGAGTCAATTATAGCCCCTAGTTTGCAGTCGTCTGCGAACTTGGTCAGCCATAGTCCTCCTGTGCTTGCCTGTACCTCTGAGAAGTATATGCCGAACAGGACGGGTCCTAGGACTGAGCCCTGGGGAATGCCACTTGTAACCAGTTTAGAGTCAGACCTATCTCCTGCAACTCTTACCATATGGGTTCTGTCCATGAGCCAGTTGGCAACCCATCTCGTGATATAGGGGTTTATGTTCAGGCTGGTGAGTTTGTCTATAATACCAGAATGGGGAATGGTGTCGAAGGCCTTTGCAAGGTCTAGGTAGGCTGTGTTGACCATCTTTGCATTGTCTATAGCCTTGGTAACTGTCTCAAAGAAGTCCACCAGGTTTAGACAACAAAGCCAAACTTGGTAGGGTCCAGTGTTTGGAGGTTCCCAATGTCTTTGTTAATGAGATCCATGATGATGCGCTCCATATTCTTGCAGACCAAGCTAGTCAGGCTTATAGGGCAATAGTTCCCAGGGTCTGTTGTGGCTCCACCTTTGTAGAGCAGAATAACCATTGCTGTGCACCACTCTATGGGCATGTAGCCTGTGGAGAGGCTGAGTCTGAACAGTGTGTTTAGGTGAGGGGTTAGTTCATCTTTGAGCTCATGTAGTACACAGCCTGGGACAATGTCCGGTCCCATTGATGTTGTGTTTTTGGCTTTGGAGAGGGCTGTTTTAACCTGAGTGTCTGTGATTTCAGGGGCACTACATTCTTCTGGGATGGTTATGGGCCCTTTTAGGCATGAGAGGGGGGTGAAGTTTGCACTGAACCTGTCCGCCAGGATGTTGATGATATCGGTCAGTTCAGTGTATTTTGTGTCATTCTGCACTAACTCCGAGCAGATCTGGGAATTTCCACTTAGATTCTTAATGTAGCTAAAGAATGCCTTGTGGTTATCTTTGGAGTCCTTGGCAATTTTTCTTTTGAAGCTAGCCTTGGATGATTTTATGAGGGATTGTAGTTTCTTGCTGATACTCATCAGGGATGTCTTCCCCTCTTGGGATTTTACTCTTTTCTGTACTAGTTTCCTTCTATCGTATAGCTTGTTTATGGCAGGGGTCCACCAGACTGGTTTCCTTTCCTTGGAGGAGTGAGTCTTGGTTTTGCTTCGGATAGCATGATCTGTGCATTCTTGTAGGTGCCCGTAGAGTGCATTAGTAAAGGATTTTGCAGCATGGGCAGCGTTATCCTTTAGCATGGGGAATTTGAAACTTTCCACCTCAGTCTTAAGTAACATGAAGTTTGCTTTTGAAAAGTTTTTCACAGTGGTTTCTTTGACTGGGGGTGGGGGCAGAATGCAGAGTAATTAGTTTATGGCCAGATCTAACCAGCGAGGGGTTGACCTCTGGTGTGGGACACCAGTTGCCCATGTTGGTGATGACCGGGTCCAATGTGTTGCCACCTCTGGTGGGGGTGTTGACCAGTTGATCAAGGGTGTTTGAGTATATAAATTCTAGGAAATGTTGGGAAAGGGAGTTAGTACTTGAGTTGTTCTCCCAGTTAATGTTTGGGTAATTGAAATCACCCAATATCAGGGTGTTTGGTAGGACCTTTATGTTTCCCAGTCTTTCCAGAAATGCGGAATGGGGGTCCTGGGACATGGTGTATGATCTGTTGCAAACAACAATTTGAATTGCAGTTCTGCCCATTGTTAGTTGCACATGGATGATCTCTGAAGCATCGTGCTGTACCACTAACCTGGAGGTGTGGGTATCCTTGATGAATATGGATACACCCCCACCTTTTGTATTTCAGTCTGGGTTTTGTGGCCAAAATGTATGGTATGAGTTGTAGCCTGGTAGTGCTGGGGTGCTCTCTGGAGTCTTAAACCAGGTTTTTTTTTACTGCACATATATCAATTTTCTCCATACTGAGGAGTGCCTCGAATGCGTGCATTTTGAGGTTTAGACTTCTGGCATTGAGTAGCATTACCCTCAGTTTTTTGTTACTTGTGCTATTTATGGCAGTGGGTTTGTCTTTTGAGCCTTGCCTAAAAAAGGCACTATGGGGGTGGCAAGAGCCTTGGCCAGTATTCAAAAGCCTAAGGGTGACAGGTGCAAGCCATCTCTAGCAAAGCATCGTGGCTTGTCGAGCATGTCATCCCAGGCTGACAGACACTGGATCCCCTTTGAATGACACCAGAAGCTTAGCCAATTGCTGAAATTGATAATTTTTTCTTTATACTGTGGTATCATTCTTGGTGAGGGCAGGATGCTACTCAGGGTCAGGGTCATAACGGCCTGGGCTATGTGATCAGAGAGCTCCTCCATATCTCTTTTCATGTAGTCCAGGGGGGTATGGCTCAGGTCATTCACACCAACATGGACAATGACAGAGTCATATTTGTACTTGTACTGGAGTGACCTGAGTGCTTGTGTTATGTGGCGGAGCCTGGCACCCGACAGGCAACTAACAGTAACCTTCTCCTTGTTCAGCCTAGTGAGTGGGACATCAGTGTGCCTCACTATAGAGTCACCTATTACTAGTGTGTTAGGTATGTTTTAAGGGCTGTGATTGCTTGGCACACTGTCTTTTTGAAGTATGTGTTTCATGGTTTGTGTTGGATGTTGAAGGTTTCTTGGATGTCTGCTTTGGAGGTTTCAGTTGCTTTTATAGATTTTTATTTAGAGTCCCTGAGTATGTTTTTGTCTATTTATATGTGTTTTTTTGCCAGTGCTGGTTTCATAGGTCTATATGAGACTGGTGGTGTGATGCAAGTAATTTCCTTCTCCTCTTGACTGTCTGGTCCAGTCTTGGGTTGAGAGAGCTTAGCCTCCAGTTTGGCTGTATAATTGCATCTCTCGCATGTATTAGTGTTTGGTGATAGGAGGAGAGGGGTGTCTGTGTACATGAGGCAGTTGTAACATTGCCTCAAAATGCCCAGATTCACCAGTTGGACGGGAGAGTACACCTGAAACTGCCCTTTGGACATGCCTGGATAGGTACAGTGAGCTGTTTACTGATTGGCTGGTAAGGTTGCTATTCGATGTCACCATTTCTTGTAGTAATTTTGACGTGTATGAAAGCATTCTGTGTTGTTGCATAACTGCTTATTATCTCATACCAGCAGCTGACTTTTGCTTTCACTTGTGGCTTTTGCCTTATTGTTTTTGTAACGCGTGCTCTCTCTAGTGACTCATTCTGGTAGCTGCACAAGTAAGGCTTAATTGTGGACAAAGTTTTTAGCAACAGATAACCAGCACATGCATATATAAATGAAAGAGGTTTTATACAACAGCTCTGTAAACTTTGAATGGCTTTAAGTCTTCAGGTGTATGTATAGTAAATTCTTACAAAAAATAAATGCAGCCAGTGCCTAACTTTATTTAGATAAGAAAACATATGTCTTCCATTTGAAAAGTAAATGGATGAGGTTCACACTTTATATAATCTGCACCCTGTTTATACATCCCATATGCAGTTGTCACTTTTACACAACAAACAGTTCCTTAAGCCTTTACTTGTCAGTACCAAATTATGTTAGTACCCAGTACTAATGTCATTATGTCTTTTGTTACTAATGTAATTCAGGTGGGGTTAACACAAGAATGGAGAAAGAAGATTCTGCAGATAGGGATGACCACAATTAGGGTACAGAGAATAGGCAAGATGGAGCTGGAACTTACTGGCAGAAGCTGACGAAGGAACCAAGGTACTAGGAGCAAATACAGAATGGGATAAAGCCAAGAAGACATTTGGACTGAATGTTAGAGATTGCCGTCCCAATCTTGTACTGATAACAGAGTATACGCAAAGAGAAAGGAATGAAGCTGCTGTTAAAAAAGTGTGTGTGTGTGTGTGTGTGTGTGTGTGTGTGTGTGTCTCTGCGTATGTATGTGTGTTTGCACAGGTCTGTGTGCACGTGTGTCTGCATGTGTGTGTGTGTGTGTGTGTGTGTGTGTGTGTGTGTGTGTGTGTGTGTGTGTGTGTGTGTGTGTGTGTGTGTGTGTGTGTGTGTGTGTGTGTGTGTGTGTGTGTGTGTGTGTGTGCACATGTGCGTCTGCGTGTCTGTGCCTATGTGTGTGTGTGTGTGTGTGTGTGTGTGTGTGTGTGTGTGTGTTTGTGCTGGGGCATGTATACAAGTGCATTGGTGAGTTTTTCTGTGAATATGACAGAGTGTGGGGTGAGGGGCTTGTTTGCGAATGAGTAGTTTTATTTTATTTTATAGTACTTAGCATTTGTTTGCGGGGCAAGTCTGACTAGGTAACAGAGCCTCTTTTCAGTGGAGACCAGGGAGAAAAGTTCCACAATATAAGTGCATGTAAACATTCACAGTGAAGACCAAGGGAGAAAAGTTCCACAACTTAGGTGCATGTAAACATTCAATCACGTAGTATGATTCAGAGAGAGACAGGCTGCAAAATAGTAAGACAGTCAACTTCGGCAAGAGCAATCAAAATTGGTTGCATTAGATAATTACACTATCTACATATCATAAGAGACTCAAGAAAGGTTGAGATCTGCAAATGTGCTGTGTATTTGGACATAGAGATAGTGGCTAATGAAGGGTTAATCAAGGAAGGAAAAGAAATTTAGTGTTTTAGTTCTTGTGCATGCAAGTTTATCATAAGAAAGGATAACCAGAAAGAAAGGCGAAGAGATAGGTAGGAGCAGAATTGTCATGAATAATTATTGCTAGAGAAATATAACAGTAATGTTGTAGTAAGGAGGAAAAGGGAAAAGTAATTGTTTTAGTTATGCTAGAGTAGACTAAAGACTAGTTAAAAGAATAAGAAATATGGATACTTTTCCATTAATGGGGTAAAACTTTCAACTTCAAGGCAAACACACACTGAATTGTAAGAAGAGTTGACCTCGTATTAAGAAGTGTGATATTGCCTTTTTTTTCTTAAACAGTACAGTAATCTGCATTTTCTGGCATGTTACAGGTGTGCTTTACATCCTCGCACAACTGTTAGGCTTGATGCACTTTACGCTTGAAACAGCAGTTACCACTATAAGCTGTTTTCTTACACTTGGTTCTGTGACACCGATAGTGGTGCCACGCCAACCTGAATGACCACATTTTTTCACTACTGGAAAGGGTATTTGGGAGGCAACAATTACATCTGGCTACACACTTTGGGGCGGGGGGTGGGGGGGTGTTGCTACAAAATGTCCTTGCTAGTAGCTCAGCATGTCGAAGTGCTACTCAGGTTGCTCACTTACTCCATATGGTGACACGCAGCCTTCCAGTTTTTGAAGGGTGCGACCTGTGCTCTGCCCCAATTATAGCACCGGGACACTTTCGGTCAACTAATGTTAACCCTCAGTCACATCTATTAAACAAGGTTAGCCCATTTTTACAGCAGGAGCTGTCTTACAATGAAGTGCTTACATAAAGTAGAGAACACATTCTGAGAGCCAAAGAATGCGGATAAAGAGCTGCTGAGATAACTGTGAAGCAACACAGGTGGGTATACAGCGAGTTCTCAAAAGCAAACTCAGAGGGCCACCTCACATTACCAGAACGGGCACTTAATGGGGCAACACTTATGTTCTTTTCTGATGTTGCACTAATTACAGAAAGCATCCGATGTTGGGCTGATAATAGAAACTGCAAAACCGCTCATTAACACTGTTGCCCTGATAATGGAAATGTACCGAAATATGTAATTGTGTTGGATGCATCTAGGTTGTAGTAGGACAGTAGAGATTAATTTGATAAGGTGGAGTAGTATGTGTGTGCATTTGCAGATGCACGTCTGTGTGTGTGTGTGTGTGTGTGTGTGTGTGTGTGTGTGTGTGTGTGTGTGTGTGTGTTTGTGTGAATTGTCTGAGGGTGCCCTTGCTAATGCAATGCAATGCATGGACTCATAGGGAGAATACTAAAATGTGAAGCTTTCATGAAGAGTGGTGCGAAGGGATGGAGCCTTTACTGTCAGCTTGAAGACTGGAGCTTGATTCCCAGCTCTGGTACTGGTGGAGTCAGGCAGAAAGGGAGAGAAGTGAAGGGGTGCCTCTCCCAGTGGGCATGAGCTGTATGCATTTGTGGTGCACAAGAGCCACTGTGATCTCCCTGGTGGAGAGTGTAAACATCATTGCTCATGCTCTGAGGGGAGGGTCAGGCCACTTGAAGGGAACATCCGGTTATGGAAGTAAGGAGTCATCCCCTACAGGTGTTGCTTTGCATTCCTCCACTTCAGCACCTATTTGACTGTGTGTAGTTTGGGCCAAGGAGAAAATAAGGGAATATGTAAACCACTCCGATGGGTTTCTAAATGAATGCCCTCCTCGTTGACTTTCACCCCAGTGAAGGAGAATGAATAGGCCTGTCAGCCAAAAGAGGGGGAGGTAAAAAAGGCAAAAACAAAAAAAGAAAAAAAAACAAGAAAATGTATAACACTTAACTGAGTAGTATCACCTAAATGAGCTCACATACTGTAAGTTGTTACGGTAATATATATATGATTAAGCAGGCAAGGTCAGCTTTATGAGCTTGTTAAGACTGACAGACTTATTAAAAACACTTTCAGTTCATTCAATTGCATATACCAACATTCTAGATTGTACTACTGTTACAAACTATTAATGTGGCCCAAAATAGTATTGCTGATCTAAATAATATTATACAGTGTGCCAAATAACTTTTCCATTTCCCTGCTTGTATACTGGTGTACAACACTGCCTCATGTCAGTATTGCATATTGTCACATGGTAAGAAAAGGCTTTGGGCATACTGGGAAATATATAGGGCAATGGGTCAAGGCTTACTGGCAGAAGTGTGGCTAGCGATTATGGTGTCTAGTGCCACTCCTTGGTCTGGTATATTCCTCAGCTGAAAAATAATAAAAATAAAATAAATGAATAAAAAGGAAAAGGAATTCCTGATCTGGCATTCATTATCTAAGAAGCAAGCCAGGTCCATTCTTCCTCATTTAGACTCGACAATTCAGAGGCAAAGAGTGAAAAAAAACCCAGCTCTTCTATACTATTAAACTGTAACAAATTACTTGCTATATTTGCAACTGTGAGTTGTTTGAAATATTACCAATATCAACCCTCAAAAACAGGCCGCTTCATCATCTACTATATCTCACAATCATTTCAACAGCTGCTTTCCTACATGTAAAGTAAGAAAACAGTCTTCATGACCTAATATATCCTACAATGTTCTAGTTTACTGTAACCCCTGAAAGTAGAGTATACCCACCATCTTAAAAGTTAAAACTCTTTTAAAAAATAGCAACACTGTGCATTAACTAACAATTGCACTTGACATAGACTTTTTGTGTCCTTTGAACCAACTCAACACATCAAAACTGTGCTTTCTTGAGAAATCATTTCTGCTGTCTTACAGCTGGATCAAACCAAGTGCAACTTCAGTCCAACAGGTTCATAGGTTCATAGCTCAGTACTAGGATAACTGCACTTTTGGGCCATTTTAAACCTAGCCACTTATGTCATGTGAGAATCAAACCCTGCACCTTGTGTCTGTAAGGTAAACACCTTAACCACTATGCCAACCTCCTGTCCACCATTATGCCAACCTAATAAATCCTGGCACCAGATAAAAAGTGTAAACCACACTGTAAAGTAAACTGAGCTGCAACTGAAAGTAAATGAATAAGTATTTTATTGAGCGCTTTGTTCCAAACAAAATGAGGACTTCATAAGGATGAAATAAAAAACTGGAGGCCAACTGAAATACTAAAAAAGGGAAAAAAATCACATAATCAATGAAAGTTAATGCAGTTCTCTGTAATTTAAGGTGGTGTCCCAACTGCCATCCCTTGCACTTGAATGAACAATATCCAAAACAGTGAATAAAAATTATCTAAATTATTACATGTCTTAGCATGTTTGCCTAAAGCATTTTTGGGTTCACACTTAAGCATGCTATACAGATATTCATATAGCCTTTCCCTCAAATGTTTTTCAGCCATACCCACATAAAATTCATCATAGGAGACACAGAGGACTAAGTAAACCATAGCTTTACTTGCACAGTTGGACTTGACACATTTTATCTACGGTTTGGCTGATGTCAATGCTATGCCCGTGTTCACCACATTAATGTAAGTGCATGGATGGCACCTACTATATCTATTTGTACTAAACCCCTTTATGTGGGATCCTTCAGAACTAGAATGGCCAGATTCAAAATAGTTCTTTAGATTTTTCAATCTCTTAAAAACAAAACTGTGAGAAGTGGCAAGAATTCCATTCATTCTCTCAAATCTGAAAAAAATGCCAACAAGCCAAAAAAAAAAAAAAAGACCAAAAACAAAGGAGCGGAGCAGGTCTCACGATCACTGTTCTCCTTTAAACTTCTTTTTGTTGGGGGCAATCCTCCCCGAACTTATATATGCCAACTCCAAGATCACCATACCTTGGAGAAAATGGAATAATATGAGAAATGTATCTCGGATCTAATATATTTAAGTCTGTTCTTTTGGCCATTCAGTCTTCATATTTTTTTTAGTTACCGTAACAATATCCTTTAATGATCTTGCATCTGCTGTATACGTCAGCAACATGGCTTTATCAAATTTCATTCCAACTTTGTTTGA